>NC_051213.1:33558711-33753711 GCF_015220715.1 Pygocentrus nattereri | reverse complement strand
CAACCAACACTGCAGTGCCCTTCAGTATAAAGCATGAAGATGACATAACTACATTTAAAATCAGACAGCTGGGATGTACAAAGATGAGAAAGAAAACACAACAAACTTAAAAACCTGAATCTGATCATGGGAGACTCTCATTGTTCTCATTTTTCCTTCCACTTTCCCCATTGTTATGTAATTGAATTATCTATCAGAGAAAATATCTCCTGAAAAATGATTTACTTAATGGCAAAGGATGGTCTCTGACTTTTGCGCAGTGTTTAATGTCTTAAAAGAATGTTGGATTGTGGTTGAGAATACTCCACCCATTCGGTTTTAATATAGTTTAGCTGCACCCATTCTCACTGAAGTTGTATGGAGTGTTCCAGCTTTGACTGGTTTTTGAATGAGGCACAATACAGGCCAATATATAGTCAGGATACAATACACAATTCAGGACAATCAGAATAGAGATCATTTACATCTGTCTGTCTTAAAGGCAGATCTGACAACCTGCACAGATTTTGCATTACAGGCACAGATATCGGCATCTCAGTAAACTGGTATGTTTTGTGGCTCTAAACTACGGAAAGAGCTGGTTAAGCCTGAGAATTCAGCTGCACATGTGCTGTACTCGAATTTAAGAGCAAGAGGCAGCCATGTCTAGCGATCCAAAAAATATAGGAAGACAATAAAGAGTTTGACCAATCATAGCACTGGGCTGATTCTCAAATATCAAGCGGTGATGGCAAATGTGTAATGTAAGTCATTTCAAGAGACTGCAAATCAACAGCATTACAAAATGTTTTTATGCCTCTTGGTCGCCCACCTCACTCTATCTGGCTGGTTCCTCAAGGGAGGATGTTGCTTTGCAATGGATCTTCTTTGCAATGGTAAATGGGCTGGAGTGGATGTGGAAGGTGGAAATTGTCAATTGAGTAAACTTAACACATGTCTGCCATGTCTTGAGACAATATTTAACTTTAATAATGTTAGCTTATCGTTATGTAAATTGCAAGCTAGTTTGAATGTTCACCAGATATTTACTTTGGCAAAGTGATGTTAAATTATATTGTCTGTGTGTCGCAGATTGTTAAACGTGGCTTTTCACTGTACTATATTCATAGTTGTTATTATTGCAGCCAGACCCATAACTATGAAGAGAGCAGCAGATCCTGGCTAGATGACAAAAGCAAGTGCACGTGCCGCAGAAATAACATTACCTAGAGGTGTGTGTGTGTGTGTGTGTGTGTGTGTGTGTGTGTGTGTGTGTGTGCATCATGCCGTACAGTTAAAATAAATGTTGTCAGATTAGTAGACCTTGTTGAATAACTGAACATGATTATATGCCAGTGACTGGGGAACTGAGCAGGTGCTAAGTATTGTTTGTTTATTTTTTAAGCATTACACTACTTTGCTATGTGAAATATTTTCCCAGGGTTGGCACGTCTGTAAAGGTAGTAATAAAAACAGCCAGTTTCATTCTACAGGATAAAAAGAAATTTAAAAATGATGATGTCAAAATTAATTACGACATTTGGAACATAAAACTACATAATCTTTATGAGAGGACCTCAGGGGAAAAAAACAAAATGCAAGAAATATTGAAGATATTGGCCCTTAGAGGGTTCTCAAAGCTCACAGCATCCCAGTGAATGTGAAATAGAAGTAGATGAAGTTTAAATAGAAGAATGAATTATGTAAAAGAAAACATGGTCGTTAATCACAAACCACACCAGGAGTGCTGGTCTGATGTGTGACCAGTCCTTTAATACTTAGGACTGCTTTGTGAATGACAGCCAAACGTCCCTCAGTCACTTTTAATATCACTACTATATGGCCACTAGAGGGCAATATTCACCTATAATAGAATAACAAATCGCATTAAAGAGTTCATTCCAAGTAAAAGAGAGAATATTAAAGCATCTGTTAGACCCACTAATGATCATATATGAGGTTAAATTATGTATGATCAAACTTGGCTTGCACAGTCTTCTCTGGATAAATCTGTTGTTATGATAAAAAGGCATTCAAATGCTGTAATAAGAGGATTTTATAACGGTTCACAGAATTTTGCGCTTTGGTGTTATTGTTTGAATCTCTCTCTCGCTCTCTCCCTCTCTCTTACTCTCCTCCCTCCCTCTAAAGGATATGGGGGTCAAGTGGCCGGCCATATTTTAGGCCCTGCAAGCCTTTCCTCAATTTTCAGGATGCAATAATACAAGCTCAGAGGCTGCAACATAACATTGCTGTCAATATTCAAACCTCATAAATCCATTTGAAAACATTTGAAACTGCTTCTAAACATTCTTAATGTAATCTCCATGTAAAGTCCATGTAAATGTCAAGCATCTTCTGAGGGGGATATAAAGCCCCCAGCACTGGGCTGTGGAGCAAAGAAACTGCATTATCTGGAGTGATGGAGCTCCATCCAATGCCTTTGGGATAAACTGGAGTGAAGTTTATGATCCAGAACTAATCGTGCAAGTTCAGTACCTGACCTCACTAATGCTCTTGTGGCTGAATGAATGCAGTCAAATCCCCACAGCAGTGTTCCAACATCTAATGTAAAGCCTTCTCAGAAGAGAAAAGGCTGTTACTGCAGCAAACGCTCTCTTAATATCTTTGATATCAGAAGAAATATTGGAGGCGTATGCAAACATACACACATATGCTGCATTTGGAGTCGCCCCCTATTACAGACATAGTGCACTATATAGGGTGCCAGCCATTATGCAGTGCTGTTTGAAATCCCCTGTATAGTTCACTATGTAGTCTCGATATAGTTCACTACTGAAGATGCACTATGCGCACTTATAATAGCTTCACAGGCTGATTTAAACCTTTAGAAGTACATTTTGACTAAATTTCTGACAGTAAGTCAGCTGGTTAATGTGCATCGGAGGCAAATTTAAATACAGAATTTCTTCTGCTATTTTTAGTGCGCAATATTTACAACATAGTTGGAACATATTGCAAAATATAATTTAACATGATGGGGAAGAAAATAAAACATGAAATGTGCCCTAACTTTTGCACAAGTCATATTTCATGCTTATTTTTTCATCAGTATAACTGAATAGACTATAATATATATACCTATAAACTATATTATTCAGAACTCTATAGAGGTCTACACACACCAGCCACTTTATTAGGTACACTTGTTCAATTGCTTGTTAACACAAACAGCCAATCAGCCAATCACGTGGCTGCAGCTCAGTGCATTTAGGCATGTAGAGGTGGTCAAGACAACTTGCTGAAGTGCAGACCGAGCATCAGGATGGGGAAAAAAGGTGATTTAAGTGACTTTGAATGTGGCGTGGTTGCTGGTGCCAGACGGGCTGGTCTGAGTATTTCAGAAACTGCTGATCTGCTGGGATTTTCACGCACTACCATCTCTAGGGTTTTACAGAGAACGATCAGAAAAAGAGAAAATATCCAGTGAGCGGCAGTTGTGTGGACAAAAATGCCTTGTTGATGTGAGAGGTCAGAGGAGAATGGGCAGACTGGTTCCAGATGATAGAAAGGCAACAGTGACTCAAATAACCAACCAAAATCTCTGAGGAACGTTTCCAACACCTTGTTGAAAGCATGCCATGAAGAATTAAGACAGTTCTGAAGGCAAAAGGGGGTCCAACCTTTTACTAGTAATGAAGAGGCCGGTGAGTGTATATATTGCTTACAATACTAGGCGTTTTCTATGGCAGTAATGACATATAGAACTAAATAACTATAGGTGTTTATGTAGTTGCTGCAGGTGTTTCTGTATTTGTTCAGATTATTGGGGCTAAACTTGCGTGGTGGTTTTCTTACACCTGTATAGCTGTGCTGAGGGTCATGCACAATAGCATGCTTTTGTATTTGTTACTGTGGATTGTCTAAAGTTCAGGCATCATTACTGGACTTGGAATGTGTTTGAGCATGGGACACGTTAAAGCTTGTGGCTTTTGTTTGCTTTTCACTATTGAGAAATCTCCCCAGTGGCTGCAGCTGCAGCTGGGGAAGCAGGCCACGCTTCATTTCATGACGCTGTGCCACTTATATACACCGCTTGCTTTTCCTCTTTTAATGGCCAAAGTATTGATATGTACTCAGCAGCTGAACATGCTAACAGTGCCTCAGAGCCATCTGTGATTTGATGCAGTATTTTTACACTCATGCCAGCTCAGTCGCTCACTCGTTTCCAGTGGAAATGGATCTGCTTTCTCTGAACTTTTGCGAAGTGTAGTGATGTACGAGCTTGTGTTTGTGTGAATGCATGTATGTGTCTGCACTGCCTTGCATTTCACCAGCGGTGTTTATGATGGTGTCCCTGCTCGGAGGCTGCTCCACATAAATATAAACAGCCTTTCTGGCAGCATCAGTGATCCTAACAAATCTGCGCAGCAGCTTCAGCAAAACAGAAAAGTCATCAGGAAGGATTTAAGGTATCTGCCTAACTTTTAGAAATAAGAAAGAGGAGAAGGGGATTTATCTGCCCCCCCCCATCATCATGGCCAGACATTAACCTTCTGCTCCTAAAGTGCACACAAGCCTTCCTGTAAATGCCCCCAGTGCAGCATGTATACTGTTCTGTTTTGGAACATTAAATATGAAAATGTCCAACGTCCATTTGCATGAAACAGAGTTTGTTTTGTGCCCCACTGATATGAAAACCTTGAGATGGATGCCTTTTTAAAGAAGCTAAAAATTCTGATAACAGATATTATTGGCTGATATTTGGCCAATAGCTCAATCTCACACTTAAAATATGAAATCTAGCCATTATGTAGTGGTGGGCAATATAGCAAAAATATAACAGCATGATACTACAAGAAATTTTCACAAGACAAAATTTGTTACAGTATTTATTTTGTCCTCATTTATTTATTTATTTGATATGTGGGAACAGGCATTTTGTACAATGCTACAAAAATCTTTACAAATGACTTTGTAATGTTTCACTCGCTGAACTGCACCAAATCGAGTTAAACAGGACTAATTATCCTTTATAATGACACAAGCAGCTGCTCAGTGTTCTTGAATTACTGACAATATCCACTTTATTCTCAGAAAAGCTTATTGTGACATATTTTCACAAGATTTATCACAATACCAATAAATGTTGTCAGACTGCCCAGGCCTAACTTTACATACACTCTAAGACTTTCTTATGAACACATTCTAAATAGTTTATTGACTTTCTAAATAGTTTTTTCTAAATAGTATTGATTACAATTATAGTTTTGGAGACTTGGTGACCCACAATGCTACCATCTTCTGCATATCTCCAACCTTGATCCTTTTTCGTCCCTCTAACCATCTTCCTCACTATGTTTAGAAGTATAACAAACATACATCATCCTCCAGTCAGGTTCACTACAGCTCTGGTTGTTTTAAACGTAGTGCCCTGTGGATATGTGTAGGCATGTACCTTAATTTTTTATAACTATTGCCTGATTTATGAAGGTCAACACACGTTTGTCTCATTCTGTTTGTGTCTATTTGTGCATATTGTTGAATGACTCAGGGAATTTGAATGACCAGTGAAACGAAACTCATGAGAGTGTTCCTGAATATTCAGGTAAAATATAAATGAGAACTTGCTTCATTCATAATTTATTCATAAGATTTTTTTCTGGTCAAAAATCAAACACAGTGCAGTAGGTTACTTATGTTAAAGATGTGTGATCTTGTGATTAACAAGCAACTTCAAACTTCAACTCTATCAGCTGTAATTTCACAGATATCGATAGATCTGTTAAACATCAATAGCTAATTTTATAAGCCAACTGAATTATCATCAGGCACTATTTTGCTTTTAGGGCCCAGATGACTGCAGATGACTTATCTCCTTTTTGACGCTCTCTAATCCAAGATCTTTTTGCCCAGGACAGGTTAGTTTAATGCTCATTCATAATTCAACACTGTATTCCCATAAATCAGCATTTGGGTACAATATAAAATTAGTAAAGTTCTTAAAGTAAAGTGGTACAGTACGCCTGACTCAGCTTTGTCTATTAATGACAGTAATTCATAATGAAGGTCAGTGATGATAAGCCTTGGTGACCCACAGCCATTACACTGATGTCATACAAGCACCTCCTGTACGTTCCACGATCCACAGCAACTGTAACCAAAAAACACTGCGTCTATCACTTCACTTCATGGCTCAGCACAGATAATGTTATTAGGCACTAAATAGAAGAAAGTCTCATAGATGGTAATGGCCACTGGAGTTGAAACACTGGAGGTCAAAACAAGTAAATTTTTCCTCTTATGTTGTGAATATTAAAGGGCCTGTATCCTACAATTTTATAGCATTATTCCATCTTGTGAAAAAATGTTTCTGGGGTAAATTGCTCTTAAAAGTTCAAAGCAATATGGATTTTGGAGTGCCAATTTGGTCATTGAATTCATCAGGCCTACTAAAAATCAGCTTTTTAGGTAAATGATTATGCTACAGTGTCTTTGGAATGCATAATTCATGGAAGTCGTTGTACTGAACATAATCTACTGACTACTGTAGACAACAGTGTCTATGCCAACCTTAACTAGCAAAAAAATAAGTAAAATAGAGTAACACTCAGAACATCACAACAGGAGCTTTAATATGATGTGATCAGAGTCGTAGGCCAACTTGTTTTCTTTCTCTTGCTTCTAGATGTGCCTTCAGTAAGTTTGCCTTTGGGAAGTGATTTTGGAGTTCTGTAATAGTATCCCTTGAGTGGTCCAGGCAGGCTTAAGAGCTGGTTAGCAACACTGTTACCTTGTCTTGTCAGTAGAAATGGTACACAATTATTAAATCATATTACATTAACTTACATTCGTGTTATGATGTGTTTTTTTTACAATATAGTTATGAAAACCAGTATTTGCTGGTCATGATCAGGCAGCACTGCATTAATTGGGCCTTCAGGCAGCACTGCATTAAAAACAAATATGATTCTGTAGTGGAAATCACTTCATGGGCTCAGGAACACTTCTGAACACCACTGTCTATGAAAACAGTTCAGTGCTGCATCCACAAATGCATGTTAAAACTCTACATGTACTGTACCTAAGCAGGATCGAGAAATGCTGCCACCTTCTCTGGGCCCGAGCTCATTCAAAATGTGGTCCAACGAATAAAATTTTTTTTGGAAATCATGGACACCATGTCCTCCAGGCTAAAGACCAATCAGCTTGTTATCAGTACACAGTTCAAAAGCCAGTATTCATGATGGTATAGGGGTGAATTTGTGCACATAGCATGGGTGACTGGCATCTGCAAAGGCACCATTAATGTTCAATTAAATATACATATTTTGGCAACATATGCTGCCGTCCAGATGACGTCTTTTTCAGTGAAGGCCTTGATTATTTAGGCAAGACAATGACAAACCACATTCTGCATGTATTACAATGGCATTGCTCCATATTAAAAGAGTGTGAGGGCTAAACTGGCCTGCCAGACCTGCCACCACTGAAAACATTTGGCGCATTATGAAATAAAAAAAATATTTCAAAAGAAACCCTGAACTGTACAGCAACTGGTCTCCTCAGTTCCCAAATGCTTACAGAGTGTTCTTAAAAGAAAAGGTTCTTAAACACAGTGGTAAACATGCCCCCATCCCAACTTTTTGAAACTTTTTCAAAACAGGCATATATTTTTCAAAAAACAATAACATTTCTCAATTTCAACATTTGATATGTTGTCTTTGTAGTTTTTTCCTTTCGGTGCACTTTACTGTGTTTGAAATTGGTATTGTTATAAAAATGCATTGCCACTTATAAAAGATCAAATAAAGCTCATGTAAACAACATTTAAGTATAGCTGTCCACAGCTGTTCACTATATGAAAGAAGCATTAGGGAATAGTTGTGGCTATATTTATCTTAAAAAAACATTGTTTTCTTCAGTATGCGCCTGCATTCGTGATGAAAGATGTCTTTTTAATACACTGTGCTATATGTCATGTCTTTATATTGAGACACAGACACACACACACACACACACACACACACACACACACACACACACACACACACACACACACACACACACACACATAAAACAAAGCACATACATATTTGACATTCTCCCCATAAGTGCACCCTATAAAGAGTAGCTTAACAGTGCTGCGCAAATGCAACTGTGTGGGGAGCAAGAAGAAAAGAACAGCAGAAGCACTCTCTTTCCATGATTAGCAATTTCCTGCAATATCTACTCATGGAGTTGTACTGCCTCAGATTAAATTTGGAAGAAATTCCGACTGCCTGTCCAAATATATTTGAGGAAACAAAGGAGCTGTCAGGTCAGAGGACTGCTGTGTGGTGTTCTTTTGTCTTCTAAAACCTGCTCGCCTTAGATTCTCTTGCTGTGACAGAGCCAGGCAGCCTGCAGTGGGTTGTAGAGCTCCATGAGAAAGGGAGAACACAAAAATATCCCAGGATTATGTGATAAATCCTGGCCAGCATGTGAGCAGAGTGAGCTCAGTTGTTTCACAGTGGTGTGCGGCTCAGCTCTGTTATGACAGATACTGTCAGATAGCAAATAATTCTTTGATGGTTTGTTGGCCAAAGCTCAATAAAGACTATGATGACTAAGTGACTTGTCCTTGGGTCAGTAACTGGGACATATGCTTGGGCCTCTACATCAAGACTGCGCTCTCTTGCTCTCTCTCACTCTCTTTCGCTCTCACTCCCTCATTTTCCTCATTTCTCAATGCGCAGTCTGTCTCGCTAATGTTTTGTCGAGACACAAATACACTGCTTCTTCCCATTGCTATCAGCAGGGAGACAAAACTTTGCAAAGACAAAAAAAATGGATGTCACTAGTCTGTCACTGTCAAACAAGACCCGAAATCCATAATTACAAAGACGACAGAAACGATGGCAGTCCACTCTGAGTGGTTCTACAAAGGAATCGGATCATAAAAAGCACTCACTCCAGCAGACATGCTATGTCACAACAAGCCTGCAGAAAAAACCCTTCTGTCCATCACATCACAGCCCATGGAAAGGAAAAGTATCGTTCAGCCACTGTCCTCAGGGTCCTCTGACGGATTGTATGTGCAACATGCCCAGTGAGTTATTCCTCCATAAAACTGCAGGACACAATCCATCCGGAGGAGCCAGTGTGGACACAGACAGTAACATGCTTC
The DNA here is from genome assembly GCF_015220715.1 of Pygocentrus nattereri. Classification (NCBI taxonomy): domain Eukaryota; kingdom Metazoa; phylum Chordata; class Actinopteri; order Characiformes; family Serrasalmidae; genus Pygocentrus; species Pygocentrus nattereri. Next base: position 33,744,602 of record NC_051213.1, on the reverse strand, counting down.
AGATGGCTATTGGCTTCTGATTACACCAGACCAAGGTCAGGCTGAGGGACAGACACACTCAGCTGAGATGAACAGCTCTTTATGCAGTGACTCTGCAAAGAGTATTACACATTTTGGCCAGTGTCATGTTGGGGACATTTGTATGACAAGGTGAAAGAGATAAATAACATTTAACTACTTTAAGAACCCCTTAACCTTCACAGATCTTATCTAGGAGTCCATGCTTTAATTCATCACTCCTATAACTTCATAGCAACTCAATCATTGCATTTTACAAGATACACAAATAGTTACTATAATAAAGCCTTAAGAGGCCCAGGTGGACATACAAAGAAGTCACTATTGTGACAATCTCTGAAATAGTAACTTATAATGTAGGTTTATGCAGTAAGGTTTATTTCATGTAATTTTGATTCATCACTACTGGTTCATTCGGCATGAAATGCTCACTAAATAGGAAGAGTAATTGCCTGTCAAATGTTGAAAGATTTTTACATTGCACAGATAATATTCAAATGCCTGTTGAAAGCACAATTTCTTTGTTGATGTAATATCGTAGGTAGAAATTGACTGTTTAGTGCCTTTTCTGTGGATGTTAGTGTCAATCTTTATAAAATGTAGTTTCTCCCCTCGGTTGTGGCAAAACTGTACGGTGCTTTAACAGGGGACTTTTTACATGATGGAAGTATGGATAGAATGGACAGGGTGGTTAGAACGCAGGACACAATGAATATGAGTCTTACACACATCGACAGGATGAACAAGGGGACAAATACATACGGATAGAATGGACCGGGGGACAGGTACACCTATGACAAGAATGTACAGAGTGACTAGTACCCATGAATAGAATGGACTAAATTACTTGTATATATGGATATAATGGACAGAGTGACTAGTACCCATGAATAGATTAAGAGACCCTTAATAGTCCCACAATGGGGAAATTTCACCTCCACATTTAACCCATCCGTGAAGTGTAACACCACATACACACTAGTGAGCACACACACACTAGGGGGCAGTGAGCACAGTTGCCTAGAGCGGTGGGCAGCCCAATCCGCAGCACCCTTGGAGCAGTTGGGGGTTAGGTGTCTTGCTCAAGGACACCTCAGTCATGTGCTGTCGGCTCTGGGGATTGAGCCGGCAACCTTCCAGTCACAAGGCTGGTTCCCTAACCTACAGCCCATGACTGCTCAGAATGGACTGAATGACTTATACACATGGATAGAATGGGCAGAGTGACTAGAACACATGGGTAGAATGGACAGCATGACTAGTCCTAATGGACAGGGGCACTAGTACACTGTATGCAGTACACTATATAAAGCAGAAAAACTAAATAAATTGTAATAAGAAATTGACTTTAACATAGCCAAACATTTTATTCTAAATTGCATACATTTTGTAGTAGTTCAGGATGAAAAATGACTATTTCTAAGTAATATTTTCATTAGAAAGGTTGCTATTTTGGTTCATTTTCTGTGGAAACTTACATTATTAAGTGTCCTCTTATCATTTACAGTTCAGATTTTGAAAATCCTGTAAGAATTTGTAGCTTTGAAGTCTCAGGTACCCTGATTTTGTTCAAATTTCACATTGATAATTACTGACAAGAGTGTGATAATCTTTGCTGGTGAAAATCTCATAATTCCAGTTAATCCACGATGATTCATGCATGGTATTACTGTTCATGGAGACAGGGCACCTGTGAGACACAGCCTGCTGTTCCATGACCAAGCAAAAGGGGGAGACAGAAGCACAGTGTTACCTGTTTGAAGTCCCTGTCTCTCTCCTTCGGGTTCTCCCGACGTCCTTCGCTATCTGTGTCCCAGTAATCACAGATTCATGTTGCACGCTGGCCGCACTATCTACCTCGCCTTAGGCTAAAAGAGAGTGCAAGGACACACACCACTCGCTTACACCTGCTCACACACACAGCGCTGCTCATGCATCCATGCATCTTATTGGCAGCCAAGTTATATTGAAGTTTTTTGGGGGGATTTTGGAGAAGTGGTGCTAATTCTCCATGGCAGATTGCTGGGATTTTCTCGGGCAGGATTTTCAGTGCTGAGTGGAGCTTTGTGCTGTTGCCTCGTTGTTGTGGCTGTCCTCATCGTATATTAGTACTGCTGCTGTCCCCCTAAAGCTGCAGATTAATCCTCCACTGTGCACAAATGTGCACAAACACACATGCACACAAACACCAATCAGCCATAACTGTAAAACCACCTCCTTGTATCGACACTCATTGTCCATTCTATCAGCTCCACTTACAATATAGCTGCACATCTGTTGCTCTGCATACTTTGTTAGCCCCCTTTCACCCTCTTCTTCAATGGTCAGGACCCCCAAAAAACAGGCCACCACAAAGCAGGTATTATTTGGGTGGTGGATCATTCTCAGCACTGCAGTGACAACCGACGTGGTGGTGTGTTAGTGTGTGTTGCGCTGGTATCAGTGGATCAGACACAGCAATGTTGATGGAGTTTATAAACACCGTCCACTCACTGTCCACCCTATCAGATACACTAACCTTGTCCGCCTTGTAGATGTAAAGTCAGAGACAGTAGCTCATCTTTTACTGCACTGTTTGTGTTGGTCATCCTCTAGTCCTTCGTCCGTGGTCACGGGATGCTTCCCACAGGACGCTGTTGGCTAGATATTTTTGGTTGGTGAACTATTCTTAGTCCAGCAGTGACACTGAAGTGTTTACAAACTCCAGCAGCACTGCTGCATCTGATCCACTCAGACCAGCGCAACACACACTAACACACCACCACGTCAGTGTCACTGCAGTGCTGAGAATGATCCACCAACCAAATAGTGGCTGCTCTGTGGTGGTCCTGTGGGGGCCCTGACCGTTGAAGAACAGGGTAAAAAGGAACTAAACAGATGGACTACAGTCTGTAATTGTAGAACTACAAAGTGCAGTTATATGGTAGGTGGAGCTGATAACATGGACAATTAGTGTAAATACCCGTAAATGGTATGTTAATGTTAAGGTTGATCAGTAAACAGAGTAAAATATGCCAAACAGACAGTGGCATCACTGTGGACATATTCTTGCTCACCCACATACATACTTTTGACTTTGCAGAGGTGCTGCAGGGAGTCATACAGTCTGCTGCAGCAGAGGCTGCCAGAGTGGCTGGAAGGGGCACAGACTTGGGGAAAGATTTTACAAAATAAAGTACTTACATGTTGTCATGAGTAATATGGACTTTTGGGTGGCTTTGGTAAGGATCTTTGTCCTTCTTCGCTTACATATTCAGAATCACTACCTAATGACAACTGAATATAAACCAAACAACATATATCCATGTTTTGTCTACTAAATGAAAGTATTATAATAAAAACACTCCAGTCTGCTCTCAGGGGATATTTGAATTGTAGATCCACTGAACGTCAACAAACAAATAATACTCCTAATAATAATATCCTAGTATATCCTAAAATCCTAATAATAAAACCATCCTTGAAAGATCAATTAAATCCTCAGCCAACAGATTTTATTTGTACATATGCAGAAGTGGTTTTCAACCTGTGTGCAGTGGTGGTACTGCATGGGGGCGTTGGCCAGTCTTTATTTACAAAACCCACAGGCAGCGAAACATAATTACCAGACAGCATTGTATAAGGGAACCTATGACACATGCATGTGTTTAACTGTAAAAACAAATTAGTTAGCATGATAAATTATTATAGCTAACTAACTTTCATTAGTTAACTCATCTTACCATTGAAGGATTTGCTGAATAAACTAGTCTATAATGGCAAGATACACTAATCATTAAATGCAGCCTCATCATGCTCTCATAATTGATTAGTAACTACCCTGAGGGCAATTTTTCACTACAAAGCATATTTGATGCCTTTATTAATGATGGCTGACTGGCGACCACTGACTGTCTCAGTTTCCAAAGCTGGGCTGGCCCAAAGGGTAGCCATGCCTTATTCCAGGGTTACCTCTGGCCACCCTTTGGCAATGCCTCTAATCGAAATATGCTTCTGAAATGAAGGGTATTAATACAGAGTTTGTCCAACTTTTCTGCAGCAATAGCTTCTACTTTTCTGAGGAGACTTTCCACTAGGTGCTGGAACATTGCTATGATGATTTGATTGCATTCTGCCACAAAAGCATTAGTGAGTCAGGTACTCATGTTGGATGCTAGTTCTGGGACACAATCTCCACTCCAGCTCATCCCAGAGGTATTGGATGGAGCTCCTGCAGTCCAAACAACACAGTTCCACTGCTCCACAGCCCAGTGCTGGAGGGGGGGTCTGATACTGGACATGGTGACCTTAGGTTTTGTGCAGCTGCTCCAGAGCACTGCTGTGATTTTTCTAAAGAGATTATACACACTGTGTGTGCTGTTGAACACCTGTGTTGGGTGTAATGGGTGAAGCTTAAAGTAGCTGAGTCCACTAATTAGAAGCCTGTCTGTATAGTTTATTTTTCTTGTTATGCCCCCAATTCCATTTCTTTTTCTTTTCTTTCCCATCCTGCTGAACTTCATGCCGTATTAATTTGGAATGACATTAAAAATTGCTTTTGTTTTAATCAGTAATAACATACACAGTGCAAACCAAAATACTACAAATTAGACACCATAAGGAATCTTAAGATGTTGTTTTTTTTTCAAATATTTTACATTAATTTTCTATTTTATTTTCTGTATATTGGGCAGTGCGCTGTCACCAGCGTTCTTTCTGTGTGGAGTTCCCTCCGTGTGTTTCATCCAGGTTCTCCAGTTTCCTCCCACAGTCCAAAGACATGCATTCAGGCCAACTGGACATGCTGAATTGCCCCTAGGTGTGAGTGTGCATGTGAATTTATAGGTCTGTCTGCCCTGTGATGGATCGGTGACCTGTCCAGGGTGTAGTCTGCCTTCCCCCCAGTAACTGCTGGGATAGTCTCCAGCTCCCCCAGTAACCCAGAAGGATAAGTGGCTTAGAAGTGGCTTAGAAGGTGTGTGTGTTTTGGTATGTTCTACAGTTTCATAATTCTGGACACATAAAAATTTCTGTTCCTTTTTTAACAGCTTCCTTCAAATTAGTTGAAACCTTTAAAGTAGAATAGTAGCTTCATAAACAAATCATTTTATACATGATCCTGCAGAAAATGGTATTAAACTGTTTGGGACTGAGTGTCATCCTGCAGTTTTGTCACTACAATCAACTAACTAGTGCACCACTCTGCTATCAGGCTAAGCTAAGCTAACAGTAAGGGCACTCTGGCCAAATAGAAAAATATAACAATTGCTGTGTCTTTTGTAAACATGCCTACTAACATCCTACAGCTGTGCCACAAACAGAGTGAGATTTTCCAGTTTAAAGACAAGGAAACCCCCCTTTTGTTAACACAGGGTGTGGGGTGAATATTTGAGGGCAGGCTGTTGGATTTTTTTTTTTCAATGCAGATGTTTTGAATGCAGATGGAAGCCAGATAGCTAACAGCACTGTATTTTACAGCCTCTACATCGGTGGACCCCAATTCCAAAAATGCTGTGAATAAACATAAATAAATTAATAAATAAAAACAATGCAGTAATTTGCAAATCTTATAGTCCCATATTTTATTCACGATAGAACATAAAACACATATCAGATGTTGAAGTGAGACATTTTACCATTTCATGAAAAATATTAACTCATTAGAACTTGATGGCAGCTACGCATCTCAAAATAGTTGGCATGGGGCAACAAAAGGCTGGAATAGTAAGTGGTACTAAAAAACAGCTGGAGGATCGATTTGCAACTAGCTCACATGACTGGGTATAAAAAGAACATTTTAAAGTCTCTCAGAAGCAAAGATAGGCAGAGGTTCACGAATCTGCGAAAAACTGCGTCTAAAAAAGTGGAAGAAGAAGCCATATGTCAACAGAAATGCCATGTTGGGCCGAAGCTCATGTAACATGGACTGAGGCAATACTCAGGAGGAGAGGGACCATCCAGTTTGTTATCAGCGCACAGTTCAAAAGCCAGCATCTCTGATGGTCTGGGGCTGCATTAGTGCCTTTGGCATGGGCAGCTTACACATCTGGAAAGGCACAATCAATGCTGAACAGTATATAGAGGTTTTAGAACAATATATGCTTCCATCCAGACAATGTCTCTTTCAGAGAACGCCTTGCATATTTCAGCAATGCTAGACCGCAAACTGCATTCATCACATCAGCATGACTTTACAGAACAAGTGTCCGGGTGCTGAACTGGCCTGCCTGAAATCCAGGCCTTTCAACAATAAGAAACATTTGGCGCATCATGAAACAAAAATTCCAGCAAAGAAGATCCAGGACTGTTGAGTTTCTAGAATCCTACATCAGACAAGAATGGGACAACATTCCTCTCCTCATTGGTCTCCTCATTTCCCAGATGTTTACAGACGGTTGTTAAAAGAAGAGGGGATGCTACACAATGGTAGACACGGCCCGTCCCAACATTTCTGAGATGCGTTGCTGCCATCAGGCTCTAAATGAGTTTTTCATGAAATGGTAAAATGTCTCCCTTTCAACATCTGATATATGTTCTATTTTCTATTGTGGATAAAATGTGGTTCTATGCGCATAATTCCATTCTGTTTTTATTTACATTTATTTACATTTTACACAGCGTCCCAACATTTTTGGAATTGGGGTTGTCTATCTACATACAGACATACAATCTACATACAGACATTGTGTTTTATTAAACCTATAGCACTGACCATTTAAGCCACTGTTTGATAAAGTAAATACATCAAGAACATTAATGTTATCACTTAACTCTGTCATGCTAGCTTGTTGCTAAGAATGCTAGTTTCACCATACCATGTTTTTCCCACTTCATAGCTCAAATGAAAATGACATAATGCCGAGTTCCAAACACAGCACTATTATCTGATCCCTGTCTTGGGCTGTCAGGAAATGGCCTAAAAATCAAGATCGTTCAGTTACATACATTGTTGATTTTTGTCTGTGTATCTTGTGAACTACTAAAACCTCATAACTGAAATTAACAGAGATTTTTGTTTGCAGACAGGCAGAAGAATGAATGTGGCTTCTGGCTTTGTATGGAGCTCGGGAGTAGTGATGAGACAGCAGAGTGAGTCTACAATCAGCACTTTAAACCACACACCTCTGGCTACATGAATGAGCAGGGGAGGCCCTGAGCAACTCACCTTTAGCCTTATGTTTGCTTCCACTTACAATAACCTCAACTATTTCCTCCATAAGACGCTTGATACAATAACACAGACTCAACAGACACAGATGCTGGTATGTTCAGAAGAAAGACTCTTTTAAGGCAATACTTTGCCTAATAAAACCACTTAACTGTAAAGTAATTGAAATAAAAATTCATGATCAGTGTGCCTCCAATGCTGATACAAGTTTTGTAGAGTAGCCATTTTCACATTTTCATGTAAAAGTATTGATTATTCTATAAAGGAATGCACCAACAGAAGTGTCTTTTCAAAACAACTTGAGTGATTGTACCAAAGTAGTAGCTCTAAAACTACTTGACCTCTGAGTAGCTCAGTACATCCAGCATCTATCAGCATAGAAACTGAAGTCTATTAGTCTCTTTGGTAACACATTATTTGGACACTACACTTTAGATGCTTGTAGATACTTACTTTCAAGTTACATTCAACTAAATATAAATGATAAACATAAAAAATGTGTGAACAATCATCAATCAAATGTGATGAAGTAATTAAACACGAAACAGAATTAGTAAATACAGTACCGTGTGAAAGACTTAGACACCCAAGACACATTTTCAAAATCGATTTATTTGTGTAGTTTGTGTTTATTTATATATATATATATATATATATATATATATATATATATATATACACTCACCGGCCACTTTATTAGGTACGTTCAATTAGGTATGTTCAATTGCTTGTTAACACAAATAGCTAATTAGCCAATCACATGGCCGCAACTCAATGCATTTAGGCATGTACAGGTGGTCAAGACAACTTGCTGAAGTGCAGACCGAGCATCAGAATGGGGAAGAAAGGTGATTTAAGTGACTTTGAACGTGGCGTGGTTGTTGGTGCCAGATGGGCTGGTCTGAGTATATACTATATAGTGTATCTGACCTACTGGGATTTTCAAGGAACAACCATCTCCAGGGTTTACAGAGAACGGTCAGAAAAAGAGAAAATATCCAGTGAGCGGCAGTTGTGTGGACGAAAATGCCTTGTTGATGTGAGAGGTCAGAGGAGAATGGGCAGACTGGTTCCAGACGATAGAAAGGCAACAGTAACTCAAATAACCAACCAAAATCTCTGAGGAACGTTTCCAACACCTTGTTGAAAGTATGCCATGAAGAATTAAAGCAGTTCTGAAGGCAAAAGGGGGTCCAACCTTTTACTGGCAAGGTGCACCTAATAAAGTGGCTGGTGAGTGTATATATAATAAATAGTGATTTTCTGGATGTTATTGTGTTTGTTTAACCATTTTCAAACCTGTCCTTGAGGAAGCCCAGTATTACAGTATTATATGTAGTTAAAAAGCAACTCCTGGTTTGATCAATCAGTGCTTCAGTAAATTGCGCTCATGGTGTAACTGATGATATTAACAAGTCTCTGTGGCGGCTGTGAAGGTGTCAAGGAAAAATATGGACCCAAGAAATTCTGGTTACTTTTTATTGTTTTTATTTTTATTTGAATTATGAATATGACTTTATTCTAATGTATAGTATGTTAGTAAGTACAGCCTTTTCTCATTAGAAGAGAATAATCTCACACAATAAAGGAACACTCAGGGCCAAAATAAAAAATGGACCCATCATTACATGCATACCTGCCTCTTATAGCAGCTGCAGTGGACTCAAGAGTGAGATTTTCTTGTTTAAAGAGGAAAACCCCCTTCTGGTGGTGTATCTTGAAGGCAGAGATAAATTTTGAGTGTTTTGGAGTGGATACTTAGGCAGACTTTTTTGTTGTTGTTTGTTTTGTTTTGTTATTTCTTCACTAGCTGACTGAATAATTCTTTTAACAAAAATGACCAATTAAGATCAGTACTATATCACTGATGCTAGCTAGATGAGCGACTAACAGTAAAGAACAAAACAAAACTACTTTTGAAATGATACTTTGCCTAATAAAACCATTTAACTGTAAAGTAATTGAAATAAAAATGAATCATCATTGCAGCCCCAATGCTGATACAAGATGTCGAGTAGCCTAAACCCATTTTCATGTAAAATTATTGTTTATTCTGTAAAGCAATGAACCATAAAACAACTACAAAAGTAGTAGCTCTAAAGTTACTTGAACACTGAGTAACTCAACTCATCCGACATTCATCCGGCATGGAAACTTTTTGATGCACTCTTGTTCAAAAAATGATAAACATTTAAAAATGACCAATAGCAGAGCAAATAAACACAAAACAGAGTTAGTAACTGAATCACTGCTGCTAGCCAGATCAGTGGCTAACAGTCAGGATTCATTGAGTGCTGTAGGTATTTCCAATTATTATGTGATATAATGCATGCTGGGTATTGTCATGAAAGAACATTAATGAACACAAACACAAAAAGTGTACAAAACCATGAATTCTGTCAGGCTGATAAAGCTGAGGGATACAATGCTGCACTGTAGAGCATATTAAAAGCTAGTTTTAGACTAGAATGTCCTTTTAATGCATATATAGAAAGTACTTGATTGCAGAGACACTATGAATCCTGTTTAGTTGGTGAGTTAGTAAAGTATATTGACCTGAATTTGTGTTCAATGTCAGCCTCTAGGAAGACAAATGGTTCTTTGCTGGACCCTGCTCTAGCGCACAGAGTGTCCAGGTCCAGGGCTATCAGCCGAGGATCCCCCACCTCTGTTTGTCGGGGCTCAGCAGAGTGTGAAAATGTATATTCCACACGGCTCCCTCCTGTAGAGGTCCAAAAACAATGGGGCGGCAGTGAGGGGAAAACAAGCAGAAGAAAATGAACTGGCTCTGCTTGAGCTGCAGAAAATTTGTCACTGCCAGCAGACGTGGCCAGAACGGTGAATCGAGTGGGCTGAGCGGAATGCTGATCTCCTCTCTCTTCCCCTCCGACTCCCCCTTCCCCCTCTCCTTCACTTTGTCTCTCTCTTTCTCTGAATCTTAAAGTCTCTTTTTTCCTTTCTCTGTCTCGCTCTCTTTCTCTCTTCCTCTCTTCCTCTCTTCCTCTCCCACACACACCGTTTCTGTATTTGTATTTTTCTGTCTCCGTATCTAGCTCTCTCTCCCTCTTTCACTCTCTCTGCGTGTCTCTCTTTTGATCTCTCTTCTGTCTCTCTCTCTCTGTCTCTCTCTCTCTGTCTCCTTGTTTCTTTCTCTGTTTGTCTCGTCTCTCTGTCACTGTGCTTCTCTTTTTCCATTTTTTCCTCCTTCCACCCTTCTTTCTTTGCTACTTTCTTACTTCCTTTCTTAAATTGCTGGCCAGTCTAGAAATTTAACTGAAGTTGAGTGAACTGCCCTATGAATTAGTTTGCCACACCAATTGACTTATGCAGTTTAGGTTCCTTGGGTAGAGCCTTACATGAATATATCACATTGGCTATTGACTCTCATTTGCTGTTATTTATCCATCCATCCATCCATCCATCCATCCATCCATGTTAAGAGATAGAGATAGAAACTGAAGTCAGCAACTGTTCACTGACTCACGACTTGACTCTGACTTGAAACTGAAGACTGACGAATTGATTCAACTTGAGACTCAACTTAGATTCGGACCTGAGAGTCCCAGGATTTGATCTGGACTTGGATCCCTGAGACCGAATATTTGATTCACTCCCATATCCCAGAGACTCAAGACCAGGTTGAAGGTTTTCATATAGTAAACTTTTATACAGTGCATTGCCTGCAGCTCATAATGAGAAACATTCTGTACTGAAGACTGAAACCTCGACTCGTCACACGTCACCCCATTCCTGCGCTCGCTTCACTGTCTTCCTGTAGCTGCGCGCATCAGATTTAAAACCCTAATGCTTGCTTACAAAGCCAAAAATGGACCAGCCCGTACCTACTTGATGGCAATGGAGAAATCTCGAACTGTACCACGAGCCCTTCGAGCTTCGAGTACAGCTCGGCTTGACCCGCCATCCTTCAAGGTGCACGGAAGACAAGCGTCGAGAATGTTCTCTGTACTGGCACCCAAGTGGTGGAATGAACTCCCACTGGCTGTCCGAACAGCAGAGTCTCTTGCTGTCTTCAAACGTAGACCGAAGACTCATCTCTTTACACAGCACTTAAATGAGCATTGAACTATAAGCTGCACTTATTTTATTGTACTGCACTCTGTATTGTAGTTTATTGTATTGTATCTTATTGTTATTGTATTGCATTGAATGGCACAGAGTTCTGCGTTCAACTCTGTTTCTTTTTCTCTTGGTGTCTGCAGTGACATATTTGTTTCTAGCAGTATCTGAGCCCAGGACTGTCTTTTTCTCTAAGCTATTGGTAAATAGCAAAGATACTTTCTCTAGATTGACAAAGTGGCTCTGGATAAGAGCGTCTGCTAAATGCTGTAAATGTAAATGACTCTGATTTGCACCACAGAACACACTAGAGAATCGACTCGGACTGACAAACTTGAGATTAGACTCAGACTCAGATCTCAGTGACTTGATTCTTTACTCATACTTGCACCCCATGAATTGAGGGTCAAATCTGACTCAGACTCTGACCCCAGGGACCCAAGATTAAACTCACACAGACATCCCAGAGACTCAAGACTTGATTCACACACATCCTAGAGACTCAAGACTTTACGTAGACTCCAATCTCAGAGGCCCAAGATTACCCTCAGACATCCCAGAGACACAAGACTTGACTCACACACATCCTAGAGACTCAAGACTTGACTCAGACTCTGACTCCAGAGACCTGACGTTCAACTCACACTCACAGCCCGAGACTCAAGACCTAACTCATGCTCCAGAGGCTCTAGACCTGACTCAGACTTGGACCCCAGAGACTCAATTGAAGGTTTTTATATAGTGAAGTTTTATACAATGCACTGCGTGCAGCTAATAATGGGAATAAACTAAAATTCTGTACTGAATACATTAAACTTGACTCTGAGAAAGAGATGCTATATTTAAGTCAGAGACCCAAGAATCAACTCATACTTGCACACCAGAGACTCGACTCAGGCTTGAACTCTAGAGACTTGAGACTTGACTCGAATCCCAGAAACTTGAGAATTGACTCAGGTTTGCACATCAAAGCTTTAAGACTTGACTCACATCCCAGAGACTTGAGACATTGCAAGTCAGACCCTTGTGGTTCACCTCGGACTCACATAAATATATATATACATAAACTCAAACTCTCAACTATCTCTGGCATTGTCTTACAAGATTAGTGTATCTAACATATTTGTGTTATTTTTTTGTCACACAGCTAGTAGTTCTAAGTATTTAAGCAACAATTTCAGCTGTGGTACGAATCTTGGGCTCCACAGAAATCTAGGCCGGGCTGCCATGAAAAATCTGCTTCAGAAAGCGCCATGAGAAAAGAAAAGCAGCTGTCAAAGGTCTGTACATGGTGTTTTCAGGATGGAGTGTGAGGGCCCTGTGTTTTGGCGCGTCCCTCACTGCGTCTGTCACAGGCTCGTTGAAGTGCGCTGGCATGATGTGTGTCCCTCCCTGCCCCCAGCTCTGCTCTCCACTGGGTTCTGCGATCACTTGCACCATGTAACTGCTCCTGATGGAGGCTGCCACCTTTAGATGGCCCCATCTTACACACCAACACACACATTCATTCCTGCCTGTGCTATGCTGCATTGGGGAATATGCACACCTGAATATTTTATACTAATTGGGCATTTCGGGATGACTCGGGCATGAGCCTGAGACGTAAGGATTGCGGATGCATTATTAAAACTTTTTTTCCTCTCATTCCCTTCCTTCCTTTCTCCTCTGTCTCTCATTCTCTTTTGTGTTCCTACTGTCTTCCTGTGTTCTCCCCTTTTCAAAACAACGAATTGTCTTTGATTAGCTCCATGCGGCAAACGCAGCCTTCCTGTGCCACACAGCTCTGTATGAATTCAGATTGGTGGTGCATGTAGGGTATAAACATCCTGTAGATTATGCTGGGATCATTACAGCTGAGTTTCATTCCTAGAATTTCTATTGGTAAGGACTGCATCCTATGTTAGCCTCTTGGACAACTGTGCTTATTAGGCGTGGGAAAAAAAGTAATTTAATAATATTGTAATACTTTAGGTTTAAAAATAATATTGATATACAAAATGCACATTTTTTTATAAACCATGAGATGATACTGTTTCTTTCTGGTGAGACTGAGCCAGTTTTATTGTTACTGTAAAGGTTGGTCTGATAGTGTAGTGGATAAAAGAATGGCATTTGAAAATCCAGAAACCCCATTATAATTTACCAACTAAGAGCTGGACAAGACTCTACATTATATTCACCCACTATTGTGAATTGCTCTGGATTTAAGTATTTGTTAATTATTGTCAGTGTCCAAGGAAAACATGTGTTCTTCAATTTTGCTGATTTTGTTCTGCATCATTTCAACACACCAATTCCAATTTACATTGTGAGACAATTTCATGGTGAATGGACCAATAGAAATGATCTAAAATCAATCAGAATAAAATGTAAAATCTCTTTACATTAACTTACATTGAAAGGTAAGAGTGTTTTGCCTTCTCCTAAATTACTATTTTGGAAATGCTTGTTTTCTTTGGACAATGTCAATATGTAAGAATGCATAAATCATTTGAGTGTAGTTTAGCATCTGCTAAACATGTTAATGTTATGATGATGGTTTCTTGGATCTTCATTTATCCATTTCAGCCATATCTGGTCTGGTCATATCATGTACACATCAGTACTATGTGAGTGACACAGCACTCAAAAACAATAAAAACCCAGCCTATAGACCCAAACACCAAGTTAAATTTCCTCTAACTGGTGCTCTGCTCTTACAGGTGTAGACAATAAAAACACATCAGTAAGTTAGTTACTAATATTAGATCAGTCAGACATATTACTTGTTATGTTAGTGCAGTATATAAAGCTGGTCTAGCTTGAATTGGGCTTTATTTTTAAGTGATGTAGTGAGGAGAGTGAGTTAGTGAAATACACACAAACTTTTAAAAGGTTTAAAGGATTAACTAACAGACCAGGATCCCAGTGCTTGGTGTCCAGAGGTCCCTTCAGTTCACCCCCCCACCCACCACTCCACCTTCCCCAGGGAAGACATGGGAAGGAGGAAGGAGAGAGATAGAACGAAGGATGAATGACCTAACTAAACAAAAACCACAAACAATATTAGAAATGCAGCACAGAGAGCCCTCACCTCTCCCAGCTGCCAACCTCCAAATGAGATACGGTGGCATTTAAAATGTGGGGCGAACGCCCAAAAATCAAGGAGGGCATATGAATAATGAAAGGAGCCAGAGTTGCCTGTGTGCTGTCAGTTTCCTTTGTCATCTAGCAGGCAAGGTCACGCTTTCAACTGCGGGCTCTAGTTGGCAGCCGTGGCAATCTCAGTCTGCAGCAACTTCTCTCATTATGCACCTACGGTTCTTTTGGGAAAGTCTTATATAAAAAAAATGCATTTTTTTATAGCATTGCAGAGCAACACATCCACCTTTCTCTCCCCCCTCTCTCTCTCTGTATCTCTCTCTCTCTCTGCTTCTTTCTTCCTCTTTCTCTTGTTTTTTTTCTCTCTCTCCTTCTCCTCAGCAGTGTGAGCCATTAGAGAATTGGGATGTGTCTCCTCCTCTGGCTTGGTCCTTATTGCATGGAGTTTGCATGTTCTCCCTGTGTCTGCGTGAGTTTCCTCCGGCTACTCCGGTTTCCCCCAACAGTCCAAAGACAGGCCAATTGGGCATGATAAATTGCCCCTAGGTGTGAGTGACTGTGTGTGTCTGTCTCTCTGTCAGCCCTGCAATGGACTGGCGACCTGTCCAAGGAGTATCTGCTGGGTTAGGCTCCAGAACCCCCCACAACACAGAAGTGGCTTAGAAGATGTGTATGTGCATGTGTGTGTGTGTGTGTGTGTGTGTGTGTGTGTGTTTGTGTTTCTAACTAAAGTCCGGGCTTATATGCTAAACTGTTCTAGTTATATGACAACATACCCAGATGAACAGCATCAGTAATGATGAGATTGTGAGCGCCGATAGGTGTGCAAGGGAGTGTCAGAAGTCATGTGAAGTATTGTGGCCAATGGAGTTCATCACGGACTCCGAGTCAGAAGGAAGTTGGTCTGTCATGCGATCTCCCAGTGGAGGAATTGAAGTCCATTTCCTTCCGGGAGTCATCCCAATACGTGACCATCCCTCTGAACTTCAGAAGTCCTTGTGGCCAGCCACACTCTATCTACAGGCTGATATACTGGAGTCTGACCTCAATGTTGGTCTGCTTGTTCCTTATGGCACTGAAAAGCAGTTTTAATGTGCTGGTGAGTATCTTCCCACACTTGCTCACTCCATGTCATCCACTCGTCCACTGTAGGAACGTTGGTCAGAGTCCAGGGAGCTAATGGTAGTTGGTGACCTAAGATACACTGAAAAGGGATCATACCCATGACAGAACTAGTCAAAGAATTTCATGCTATTTCGGCCCATACAAAATACTTAGCCCAATCAGAAGGGTTTTCATAGCAAAAGAGTCTTAAAAACTTTCCCAGTTCTTGATTCACCTGCTCACATTATCCATCAGGTTGCAGGTGGTATCATGATGGTAGGCTAAAAGAAACCTCAAAGAATGTGGCCCATACCTGGGATGTAAATTGAGGTCTCCTGTCAGACACAATGTGTGACAATGAATTCTGAAAGTACGAAAAAAGGTTTGTGCCATCTGAAAAACACTGGATATGCCTGTGAAAGGTACAAATCAAAATCCCCTAGAGAATCTGTCTAGCACAGTAAGAATTATTATAAACCCTTGTGATTTGGGCAAGTTGGTGACAAAGTGTATATCCTTGTGGGACCAGGGTCTGTTAAGTATGGGCAAGGGCATTAATTTTCCTGCGGGTAGCGTCTTTGGTGTCTTACACTGAGAGCAGATCGGGCAACAGGAAACAAAGGAATGGATAACCTTAGTCATGGATTCCCACCAGTAACTTTGGGCTAGAAGCTTGTGTATGCATGCTTCCCTGGGATGTCCAGATGTCAGAGAGGAATGGGCCCATGTGATAGGCTGTGTGTGGAAAGGTTCAGGTACATGCAGTTTCTCTGGTGGGCACTGGCTTGGTACCTTGAGACTATTTACGATTAGAGCCCTTTCTATTTCTTTGTCTGTCTCCCATCAAATAGAGGAGATGGTAACCTCACAGGCAGGATGTGTTCAGGGCTCTCGGGCTTGGGTGTGGCATTTTCCGCTTGATGGATGTGGTATAACGCATCGGCCTTTGCTTTACAAGAGCCAGGCCTATATAAGTAAAAGCGTGAAAAGAATAGGGACCATCTGGCTTGGCGAGCATTGAGTCATTTAGCAGTACGGAGATATTCCAGGTTCTTATGATCTGTGAGGACTGGCTCCTTCCAGCCAATCTCACCATTGTTTCAAAGCTAACGGGGACAATTTATGTGAATAAAATACTATGGGGTGTAATTTCTGAGCTGATCCAGTTCATTGGGAAAGTACAGCTCTGACTCCAGTTTCTGAGGCATCCACCTCTACTACAAATGGCTGTGTGTTTCAAAATGGGAGCAGTTGTGATCACCTCTTTGAGACTTTGGAAAGCCTGTTCTGCCTGTGCAGCCCATCTGATTCTTTTAGCAGGGATGTTAGAGGGGCTGCAATACTGCTAAAATATCTAATAAAGCTATGATAAAAGTCTCTGAGGTTCTTTGACTGACTTGGATGTGGGCCACTGAACCACGCCATCTCCTTCGTGGTCATCCTTTATTTCTTGTTGGCTAATGATGTATCCCAAAAAGGAGATGGACTGCAGGTGGAACTTGCATTTCTCCCCTTTTAAAAACAAATTGTTCTCTAGAAATCTTTCCAATACAGATCTAACATATTGTATATGGACCTCTAGGTTAGGTGAATAGACAAGGATGTCATCGAGGTATGCTACAACATATTACCCTAACATGTCTCTAAGAACGTCATTAATGAAGGCTTGGCACACTGAGTGGGTAATAGAGAGCCCGAAGGGCATCATAAGATATTCATAGTGCCCCTGGGTGGTCAAAAAGGCCGTCTTCCACTCATTTTCACACTTGGCCCCTTGAAGTTGTTCCAGAGCTACAGGCACCAATGGAAGAGGATAGGGGTAAGCTTTGGAAATCTGGTTGAGGGCTCGATAATCAATACAAGGACATAGACTACCATGTTTCTTCTTAATGAAGAAGAAACTGGATGCTATGGGGGACGTTGAAGTTCTGATGAATCCTTGGCTGAGGGCTTCCTGAATGTAAAAATCAAGTGCCTTTTGCTCCTCTTGAGTCAGGGGATGTACTCAAGAATTTTGGGAAAACAGGGTTTTCTATAAGCTCAACAGCGCAATCATAGGATCTATGAGGTGGTAGATTAGTGGCGTTCTGTTTGTTGAATACTTCTTTTAAATCAATGTACTAATGGAGAATGTCACAGGTGGCTTCAGCGTTAGGGCTTTCTAAAGAGGTAGAACTAAAGGACAGGAATAGAGTGGTCAGACATGATTAAACACAATAGTCAGACAACCTTGTGATAGTGTGTTCAGACCATGAGATGGTAGGGTTGTGTCTTTCTAACCGGGGGAGTCCTAGTATTAATTCAAATTCAGAGTGTTTGAGGACTAAAAATGACAAAGTCTCTTTATGGAGTACACTAGTCTGTAATTCAAAGGGGTTCGTGACTTTGCAGATGGTGCCCATTCCCACTGGTCCTCCATCCATTGCAGCCACCTTCAGCACAGTTTAGAGGGTCTTCACTGGAATTTGCAATTGCTCCACCAGTCTGGCATGAGTGAAGTTTCCCTCCACACCCAAATTGATCAGAGCTGAAATGACAAGAGAGTGGGGATGACCGTAGATAGTCACTGGCAACAGGACAGATTTCAAAACCAACTCCTTTGGGGGCACACCACGTGCTTTCCAGGGGTCGGCGCCTTGCTTTTTTGTGGTCTGGCGTGGCACTCACGAACTTGATGACCCGCCTTTATGTAATACAAACACAGATGGTTAACTAGTGTCTCCTTTCTTCTGGCAGTAGCCATGAAGAATCACATTGCATCGGCTCAGGGGGCTCCATGGTCTTCTGGGTGAACTGCACCCGAGTGATTGTTCATCTCTGACTTGGTCTTGTTACGGTGAGGCAGATAAGGATCTAATTTAATAGCTAAAGTGATCAATTAATCTAGCATTAAACTGTTATCCTTACTAGCCAATTCACTTAAAATTTCATCATTCAGAGAAAGATGACTAGGAGAGCCGCCTCATTCCAGCCACTGCTCGTGACCAGAGTCCGAAACAAATAGTCCACCACCGAACGATTTCCTTGATGTAACTTAGACAATAACTCCCCGCTAATCTTACCCTTGTAGGAATGATCAAACACCATCTTAAATTTCTTCAGAAATTGTGAATAAGACGGGCTTTAGAGGCTTCACACTGGTAACCATTTGGGCCCACTGAGCTTGCCGTTCCATCTGTTGGTGGGCTAGTGACTCCAAGGAGTGAGTCATTCCAGACAGAACCAGCTGGTACCAGCAGTCGTCCCAGAAGTTGCCGTTGTTCAGTCAGAGCCTTTTGAAAGGCTTCCGGGTCTGCTGTCTTTATGTTAGGCGAGGAAGTTGCTCTGTCATGTGATCTCCCAGTGGAGTCTGGGAAATGAAGTCCGTTTCCTTCCAGGAGACATCCAGATGCTTGACAGCACTGGAATCACAACCATTTTTTTCTGTGCACATGAAGGCGGCAATCTCATTGGTACAATAGGTGGTACAATATTGAAATGCTCTATTTAATAATGTCAAAAAGTAAAATATTTCAAAACAGAAATGCAATTTGAATAAATGACATGTTTACTACTTCTTTCAATTGTTCATTTTTCTCTTCCTTGTTTTAAACATGTAGATGCCACTCTTGTGCACAAATAACCAAGATTGCCAGATTGCTTCCATGGTTTCCATCCAAAAAATGCTCACAACCCAGCAAAATGCATGAAACATTGCCCAGAAAGTGTCTAATGCAATTTTAATCACAATACAAAGTAATATCGCTTTGAACAAACATGATATCAATAACAATATTCTGGGTATGTTATCATGATGTCTCGCCTTTGAAAATTTGCAACATCAGTGTTTTTTTAACAAATGTGTTTATTTTCTGGCTGCTACCAAAATAATTAGTATCCTTGTCTAACATCTAAGAACAAAGAAATTATACATTATTACAATAAAGCAATGACATTATTTGATTTGTATATGCAACATATTTCCTTAACTTCCAGAGTTTGCACAAACTCATCAATGTTTTAGAGTATTGGCATATTTTTGGCATTGTATGTCATAGAACCCATGATGCCGTGCAATCAGAAAAGCAACTGTGAACTGCAGTGCCATGTTAAATAGATAATCTATTCCATGTTAGACCCGAACACACATCTATTACATCAGTTATAAACTGGGTATGTAAATCACTGAAATAGATATGGAATGATACAGATGAGCAAATGTCAAATTAAATGTCAACTTATTAATTTTCTATAATTTAAAACCCACCAAAATCATGACAACCCAGCCAAATCCAATCACAATCCACCCAATTTGGTAGGAACCTACCCATTCTGGCAACATCACAAATAACGATGACACTTATTGAACAGTGATGGCTAGATTATTAGACAAACTGACTATTCTCGGCTGTGACTATATTTAAAATAAGCTTTATGTTAAAGATAAAAACATACAATTTTATTCATTCATTTATTATTAATTTAATTCATTACGTGTCCCTTGGGCAATCACTCGGGTCACCCATATGGTAAATCAGGCCATGCGGATGGGCTAGCTGTCCTCTGACAAAAAGTCTGAATCTGTCCCACACGCACGTCCATCATAAGAATGATGATGCATTTTTCCACCGTACAGCAGATATGCTATATTTAATCATGGGGGTGTTTAAATGGGCCGAACAGCTGCAGGCCAGCCCGGCCACACTCAGATATTTTTAAAATCCCTGAGTCGGACACACTTCCCCCTCACACACGCTCCCCGCTGACATACGCTGAAGCATTGGTGCATACTTGAATGGAGGGACAGCTTGCTCTGCCCCCCACTTCTCCCACACACACACACACACACACACACACACACACACACACACACACACACACACACATACTCGCACACTCACAAATGTGGCACAGGTGATGAGCAACATCAGCTTAATTCACTAACCCTGTTTAAGAGCAGTGAGGCTGTCTCATTCAAGCATGTTCTGATGGTGGATGCATGGTTCAGCGCATCAGGATCGCATAAAGTAATGAGCCATGGGCTTAATTGAGAAATGCTCTACTATCCTAATGGCCTTCTAACTCCACCTGCTTCCTGTGTCCTACTCACAGCCAGGGAAATGAGTATGTAGTGATGTTCTCCATGTGCACTGCTGGGGCGTGAGAACACAAAATACTGACCTGAAATGGTGATTGAAATTTTAGATTTTGGAGTTTTCCCTGTTTCATAATGATATAATAATAACCGATTGTGTCTAGGCCTGCTCAAATAACAGAATCCTCTTAATTGGGTAACCATGTGGAAAATGACTCAGCCAGGACATCAGGATGTTCTACATTTCACCAATTCTTTTCCACATTAAACATTACAGACATTTTTTCAGGGTTTTTTTGTGACAGTCCACTACACTTCAAGGGAATTCCTCAGAATTTTCCCAAATCTCTGTATTACCTGGTGGTTTAGGTGTAAATAAAGTCATTCGGAGTGGTTGGAAGTGAAATGATGTAGAGAAAATAAAGAATAGCTTTAAAAATATGTTTTAGATCAAAACCTGCTCAGGACTATCAGAAAACAATGTGTCAGGCATCTGGCAGTGAATTTGATGTAGTAACTTTCTGTGAGGAAGCTTTCAGAGGTGAAAGTCTGGCTTCTGTCTTTACATCTGTGAAAAATTCTCAGCACGTTTCTCTAGAACATAACATTTCATACCAAACCATTCTGAATGACTTTATTACTTTTTCTCAACAACTTAATCATGCAGAAATGTTGAAAGATCAGTGGAATTCCCCTTAAAGCAGACATGGGAGCAAACACAGTATTAGCATGTGAGCTGAAGCTTAATCTTTGTTAAGTAAAATAACGTAATGCTAACAGCTCGGTAAGCAGAATAGCAGTAATAGCAGAATTGATGCCCTTTTTCCCAAAGGTCATTTTGCCTGACTGTACAAGAACTGAGAAAAGACTATTTTTCCAGATATTTGAAACCATTTTGTCTGACATTATAAACGACAAGCAATATAATCAACATGGGATCATTTTAGCTATTCAGTTTTTTTTAATGTAATTTTTTAATGTACAGGGCAAAGCACAAACATTTCTGTAAATTTGTACATTTTCAGACTCAGTTTAATGGCTACAAAACAATTCTAAGGATAATATGATGAATACATAATTTTTAACATGGATGAGGGTGGGGAGACAAGTGGGAGTCTTTTCTTTATTAAAATGAACCTGAACACTGGTGAGTCAGCAGTAGAGCACAACAAACAAGACTGAGAAGAAACCCAGGAATGGAACAATCCAAAGAATGCATAAGAACACTTAGAACTAGCAAAGGAACATGAAGCAAAATGTGACACGAGCATTCACTTAAGCAAAGACACACCTTGAGAAAGAGAGACAAGGGCTGCTTATACACAGAGTACAAAGACACAGGTGGAAACACTAAAGGTGAGCAGTGCACAGTATAGTTACCAATCCAAACCCAGAGCTGTCTGTGTCATGGCCGAGTACCTGTGTCTATTCCCTATTGCATAACGGAACTTGACAGGAATTTCTGGTTGTTATGTGGTGGTCACAAGATTTCACACAACATTAACAACAATGGACGTTTACTTTTTACTCTGCTTTTGGTTTTATGAGAAAAGTCACAAACAGCGATTCTAACTAGTGTTTCTTTAGAATTGGTGGGTCTCTGGCTTGAGTGACAGCATGCAATGGTTATGTGAAGATATCATTTGATCAATCAGTGGTCTGCACTATTTCTAGCTCCATCCATATGTTCCAGCTTGGTACACCAGCAAGAATGAATGATAGCCACATTCAGCATGGGTATTCAGGTATGGTACGCTTACTTGCCAGTGTAAACAACAACAAAATATTTGATGGAAAAATGCCTTAATTGGGAACTTGGAATTTGGCCAGAGACAAAATGGGGTGTGACAGGTCATGGGTGGAGCTGGGGACAAAAAGGGAAAACAGTGGGACTGTGTCAGACTGTGCCACACTTTTGTGAGTTTTGCTTAAGAGCCAACTAACATGACCTATTTCTGAACTGAAGTGCTGAAACACTTGTTAAGACCGTGTGTGGATATGTATCATGTGTGGGTGATATTTTTGTGATGTTAATGTTCCTCCTATTTCTGAAACAGTGTGCTAGAAACAACAACATATTGAAATGTGGAAAACAGGCTTGGGCCAATACTGGTTTAATGTGTTTACTGCAGAGGGGATCCCTCAGGGCCTTCTAGGAAAAGACCTGTTTTCTGGATGGAAACAAAAGGTAAAATTCTTCAAATGCCATGCAGAAAATTGTCCAATCAGGAACGGGTTTTCTCTGTGGTATCTAGGTGGCTATAGCAGAGATATTATAAAGGAGGAGACAGGCCACTGATAGAAAAATGAATGGGGTTAGCTCGTAAGGCTAAACATGGCATCTGTTCGGAGAACCTCAGTAAAAAGAGCTTTGCTAGTTTCGCCACAAGCAGAAAAAAGAAAAAGGCTACTGAAAGAGTCAGAGTGAAACTGCTTATGTAAAACAAGCAAATATGTCTGTCACCAGCTTCAAGTAAAACATGAAATATATTTCCGAAGCTTCAGATGTCTGTGTGTCTAGAACAGCCAATAAATGTTCATGTGACTAACTTTAATAATCTTGGTTCACCATTGGTTTAATGTGGCATTGTGTGCTATGCTTTTGCACAATTGAGAAATTAGAAATTAGACACTCACCAGAAAACACACGAATGTGCACACAAGCACACAAAAACACAGGGCAGGGCTGCAAGGCAGTCTGACTCAGGAAACCATGACAGAATAAACCTCTGCAGTTGGTGGCATGAACATGTAAGGAGCCCTGGGTCTAAGCAGCTTTTCTCTTTGGGAAAACCAAACAGCATTTTTGAAAATCGCCACAATCAACACTGAATCCTTTGAAATATAAGATTGCTAAGAAGTCAAAATAGGAATACTGCTACATACATGCTACAAGCAAACTAACACACTACATATTATCTAAGTATTAATGCCAAAGCAACGCACCCACCACATTTTACAAAACTTGCTGTAGCAATATTTATATTTCAACTGCTAAACAACCTCATTATTTAAAGGTTCCACTGACAATAAGTGGTAAAATGTACATTGGACAAAGTACGTCATCTTTGGAACATTTTTGCTTATCACAGTTTTTGTGAACTCATTTTCCTGTAGAGAAAAACAATTCAGTCAATATGGGCATGTCCCAAACTACAAAGTGACGTACAGCTTCAGAGGTTTATCATAACAACACTGAGATAAGGTCTTCTGTCCTAACTGCACCCCACTCATAGTTAGGTGAATAAGTGTGCAGTGAGATTCTGTATGTGTACTGCATGGATGCTGAGGGAATCTGTGTGTCTGAGACTTTGTAAAAGGAGTGGGTTTAACATCTCTCCTGCAGATTATCCCCAGAGAAGGAGACAGCGCTTTAAGGTGGGTGGATGGGGTGAGGGGGTGTGTAATACGATGGGTGTGTGTACTGAAATCCACTATCCGTCTAAGCAGCCCCAATCCAGCCCGGCAACTTGTGGCAGGCCTGGATCACACTAGTTTGGAGTTGATGACTGGGCAAGCGGAGCTGCTGCTTGCAGTAATAATAGGATTAGGGTGTGTGTTGAAGAGGAGGGATTGAGGCAATGCTGAGATTTTCAAGCCCATCTTGCTTTAAGCAGATCCCTCCTTCTCCAGTGAAGCAGTGCTCTGCTGCAGACACCGTTTCTCGTATGGGGGGGTGGGGCAGTGAGAGGAGATGTCCAGACTCATGTGTGAAGCTGTCAGTGGAGATTTGCATCGAGGAGAGAGTGTGTGAGTGGTGGTTTTGTTTTAAAGGTTAGCGATGAGGCCGGGTGCCCCCTTGACAATAGCAGTCCATTTCAGACTCCAGGCTGACCCACTTCCGGATTATGCGTGCCATCCATTTTTCTGTCTGTCTGTCTGTTTCTCTCTGTCTCACTCCCTCTTTTCCTCTCTCTCTCTTACTCTCTCTTCTTCTATCATTCTCCTCCTCTCTCTCTCCCTTCATCTTCTTCTTTACCACATCTTTATCTGTGTACCTCTCTCTCTCTGCCCCCTCCCTCCCTCGCTTCTTTCTCCTTTTCTAATTTTTCTCTCATTCTCTCTCTCTCTGTCTTCCTTTATTTCTCTACCTTTTTATTTCTCCTCAGTTTTTCCTGTCTCTTCTTTCCCTCTCTTTGTCTTTTTCACATTTTTCCAACTTCTTCTTTCCCGTTTTTCTACTTTCTCTCTTTTCTTTCTCCCTCTTCATCTTTCTGTCATTTTCCTCTATTCCTATGTCTAGTTCTGTCTCTTTTTGCCCCCCCCCTTCTCTCTCTCTCTCTGGCTTTGTCTCTCTCTCTCTCCTGGTCCCTACTCTCAGACAGTGGACAGGGGGACAGTCTGAAACACCCCTGGCTGTGTCCTGTCTGACGAGCTGTGTGAGTGTGTACACATGAAGAGGTCATTGTGAAACATATTGATTTGACATTTCTCTGCTGTTTTCCAGCCAGTGAAAAGCCAGATGAGTGATTCTGGTGTCAACTGACCTTCTTTTTTCCCCAGTAAGTGACTCTGGAGTCTGTTCTGATGTCGGCTGTCTAGGACATGAACAAAGTCAAAATAACCAGATCGGTGAAATCCTTCTAACATATACATATACACAGTATCTCACAAAAGTGAGTACAGCCCTCACATTTCTGCTAATATTTTATTATATCTTTTCATGGGACAACACTATAGAAATGAAACTTGGATATAACTTAAAGTCGTCAGTGTTCAGCTTGTATAGCAGATTTAATGTCCTCTGAAAATACAACACACAGCCATTAATGTCTAAATAACTGGCAACACAATTGAACACACCTCACAGTGAACATGTCCAAATTGTGCTCAAAGTGTCAGTATTTTGTGTGACCACCATTATTATCTAGCACTGCCTGAACCCTCTTGGGCATGGAATTCACTAGAGCTGCACAGGTTGCTACTGGAATCCTCTTCCACTTCTCCATGATGACATCACAGAGCTGGTGGATGTTAGACACCTTGTGCTCCTCCTCCTTCCTCTTGAGGATGCCCCACAGGTGCGCAATTGGGTTTAGGTCTGGAGACATACTTGGCCAGTCTATCACCTTTACCTTCAACAAGACAGTAGTCATCTTGGAGGTGTGTTTGGGGTCGTTATCGAGTTGGAAAACTGCCATGAGGCGCAGTTTCTGAAGGAAAGGGATCATACTCTGCTTCAGAATGTCACAGTACATGTTGGAATTCATGTTTCCCTCAATGAACTGCAGCTCCTCAGTGCCGGCAGCACTCACGCAGCTCCAGACCATGATGCTACCACCACCATGCTTGACTGGAGGCAGGAGACAGTTGTCTTGGTATTCCTTATCATGGAGTCATCTACAGTCCTGTTCATTACTCCAGACACATCCAACAGTTCTTTTTTTTTTCTTTACAGTTTCTGACAATTTGTTAAATGTTAAGTGGTAGCATCATAATAAAACATTTTGTATCTTTGTATCATACTTGGTTTTATGTCACTGAAAACTTTTGAACAGTAGTGTGCATATCAACAAAAGCTTAGGAATGAAAAGCATAACAGGCTTACATGGTACATATATTACTGAGCAACCATTAATGCTGTGGTGACTCACTACTGACTGTCCCAAAGGTATTGGATGAAGGTCCATCACTTCAGAGAATGGGCTTTAAATGCCTCTGATGCTTGAACCTGATCATGGTGATCTTAGGCTTATGTGTGGCCACTTCAGAGTTTCCTATTCTATTGGCCATGTTTTTCTATGGATACCTACCTACCTACCTACTTACCTACCTACCTATGCACTTAACATTAAGTATACTCAGTCTTTTGTATACCTGCATCATTTGCTTTGAATACTCTGTGCTATCTTTCATCCACGTATATGTAAATTTTGTAATGCATGCCTGAAAAGCCAAGCATTCTAGCAAGCTAAGAGAAATGGCTAAGCACTAATGAATCAGGGTAATGATGACTATAGCCTGTCTTACATTTTGGTGCTATCGTGCTGCAGAATGAATGGCCTGTCCTGTAGAATTGGGATACATAAAAAGGATATCATTTTTTCTTGTTTGGCCTTCACATTGATTTCATTGTGGTATATTAACTAACGAGCCGAAGCCTACATACAAAAGTCTTTTCAGAGCTCTGTGTGAACTGCTTTAGCTGAACACACAAGCTGCAGTCTTTCTCTTTGTGAATGTGTTCTCTTAATTCCCATTTAATCATGCTTCGTCTTGTTAAATGTTTAAAAAGTGAATGAAGATTCAGCCCTGACCACACAGCAAACTGGAAGGGCTGAGAAATGTTCTTTCTCTCCACCTCAACCTGTACTCCCTTCTCTCTCCCCCCCTGAACAGCACATGAAAGACAATTTTGGGTATCTTATCTTTTTTCCTTTTTTTGTCCTGAAGGCTGCAGTAATGTTTCTCCCATAACCTTGGGCTGATAATGGGTGCTGTGAGCCTCTCAGATGAGCTGGAGGCTCCAGATCCAGCGGCTCTCTGAGCAAGTAGGTTTAAGTGCTCCCATCCCGGCCTCGGCAGCATGATGATGATCCATTAAGAGCTGTGTCTGAGGCCACAGAGTTAGAAACAGCCAGAGAGAGAGAAAGGGAGTGAGAAGGAAAAAGCATGTGAGGAGAGAAAGAAAGAGGAGAAAAACATGAAAACGTTCCATTCATCGAGGACACACAGTCCCAAGCACCAATGAGCACATGTTCTTTAATGATGAGATTTTTTTTGTCCTACAACACACAGGCCCGTTAAAAGTAAGCTAATGGTTATTACCCAGCATAACCATTATCGCTCCATGTTATGTTTTTTTTTGTTGTTGTTGTTTATCTTCTCTCACTGTACTGAGTACACGTTTTATGGAAATGTGCCAGATTAAATTGATTCTGCGTAATTCTTCTTTGAGAAAAATAAATTGCAGTAAGAATAATGATGCGGGCTGTGTATTGTGCTCTTTGGCCGTATCTCTATAATTTCCCATTTCCAGCGGGCTGTTGCTTTTGTCCACTTATCGTAATGAAGGTCCTCAGGGGGTCTGAGTGACACACTTATTGCAAGTGACGTGGTCCGTGCATGGAGTAAATAGAGACACACTTATTGCATCGCACATGGAAGTATGTCATAGGGAGACTGCAAATGTGTGGTTGGAATTCGTGATTACAATTAAACGTAGCAGACGGTTTTAAGGGTGGCGATTGGGGGGGGCACTATGTCGATGCTCTCTTGAAAGCTTCTTTCAGTCTTCCTTACCTCTCTGAACTCCTGTTTAAGCCCTGCAGCGTCTATTCATAGGAATCTATAGTGGATTTCCCACGTGCCACCTTGTCTGTCTGTCTGTCTGTCTGTCTGTCTGTCTGTCTGTCTGTCTATCTATCTATCTATCTATCTATCTATCTATCTATCTATCTATCTATCTATCTATCTATCTATCTATCCTTCCTTCTTTACTTTCTTTCTGTGTTCCCGCTTTCAGTTTCTCCTCACACCATCCACTGGCTGAAATGCTACACTCCCAGGCCTCTGCATTTCAAGGGAACATCAGTCATTTATATGACAAACAGTGTAAAAAGACAAAGACGTTCATACTAAAGTAGTTAAAGGTTTGTCGCCAAGGTCATTTTATACTGTGAAAGTAGTGCATAATTAGACAGACATCATAAAACACCCAATGTGGTGACTAGTTGAGTTACAAATTGTGCATAAAATAGAATGTGTGTGTGTATGTGTGCGTAGTCTATGTGTGAGTGCATGTTAACATACTGCCTCATGCAAAAGTTTGAACACCCTCGGTCAAATGACATACTTTGTTGATTTTCACAGTACCATATCCTCTACAGGGAATCAATTTAAATATGGCATTTTAGTGCCCAATTTCTATTTATTTGCTGACTTTAATATTTTAGAAAAATGTAAAACTTAAAATAAAAAGTGCCATAACTTTTTCACAGGCCACATATTGTACTTTATTTTTTTCTCAATGCATTAAATGTGCAGAAGTGTTCTTTGCAGAGGATGTGTTAACTAACTTTTGCTTAAAAAATCACAAAACAGGTACATTGACAAGGCACACTCAAACTTTTGCATAAAATTGTATATGAGCTTGGGTCTGTGGTCATGCTGTGCAGAGATGCTCCGCTGAGGGCCCGTTCAGCGGTCCCATCCCGGCCTGCGTTCCCACTGCTGCTCTGAGATGAAAGATTGATTGGCAGATCAAAAGAGTGGCAGCTTCAAAGCAGCCTCACTCTAAACTCTCCATTCATGATTCTGGTGACAGATGCATTTGTTTTCCCCCTCCGTCCCCATATCAGCCCTCTGGAGAAGACCGCCCACCAAGTCCCCATATCAAAAATTAAAGCTAGTAACTTTTGCTGCTTGCTGTCGCTTCTGAAGTTCATGCGCTCTTTCGACTTCACGGTATGTTAAATGTTCCCCATTTGTCCTAACTCTGGATAGTTTTGCAGAAATTGCTCAGAAACTGGGTATCGGTTCGATATGAGATAAGAGCCACTGATAATCACCTCCCGCTGCCTGTGGCACAAGGGAGGCGCTTTTTTGTGCCCAGTTGCTTAGAAACAGCTCTCCGGAATAGTAGCAAGAGAATGAGGCCGCATTGTATCATTGAAAAGCTGAAAAGATTGGCAAGGCTACTGAATTCAGTGATTCAATAAAGAATACTAGTGATATTCAGCTGTTTTTTTTGTCTTTAATGTCAGTGCTGTGATTCCATCACTCTGTTTGATTCTGTTGCTCTAAATATGTGCAATGCACACAGTGACTTTCAAAGATTGAGATGAAGGAGGTGTCAAAAAAAGATATATGTACAACTGAAGTTCTTTTGACACACATATAGAGATTGTTTTATACAAATCTATAAAAGTGTCTGTGCATGATGTCTTGAAGTCCAGGGATAGAGGATGCTGTTTTAAGGCAGCAAATAATTGATGTCTCAATTTGCTCAAATTTGTTGGTGCAGTGGGTAGCGATGTCACCCTACAGCAAGATGGGTTCGATTCCCCGGCCGGGTGACTAGGGTCCTTTCTGTGTGGAGTTTGCATGTTCTCCCCGTGTCTGCATGGGTTTCCTCCCACAGGCCAAAGACATGCAGTCAGGCCAGTTGGACATGCTAAATTGCCCCTCAGTGTGAATGAATGTGTATGTCTGTGTGTCTGCCCTGTGATGGACTGCCCGATGACAGTTGGAATAGGCTCTGGCCCCCCCAGCGACCCAGAAAGAGAAGCGGCTTAGAAGATGCGTGTGTATACACATCAAACATGTCAAACTTCTGAGGCACACCCTGATTTATCTGCTCTCTCTCTTTCGCAATGAAATACATCGACATTAGCACCAATCAGATTGCTGATGTGTGTCACAGTAACCCACAAACATCACATTCATTGTTTACCTATACTCTGAGATTCAACACTCGAGCAAGAGATTAAATGAAAAAAGAAAAACATTTTTATCCAAACACGAGAAATTTTTATGTTAGTCAAATGTTTAACGTTTAAAACACAAGATTAAGCTACTTCAGGCTGCAGAACTACCCCAAAACACTGTACACATTCTCATTTTGGGTTAAACCTGCTTGTGTTTAAGTGACATTTGGAGATGAAGCGACAAATGAAAATGTCGTATTAACTTACGCCTACCGCAGATTTTGAAATTATAAATAAATCCCAAAATGAAGTACACATAGGTAATAGTAGTGAGCAGTATGGCCAAAAGCTTATATCAAAGTATAATTAAGATTATTTATGGCTTCTGTGTACATCACAGTATAGTGTATTTATGTATATTTATTTTGGTCGTACTTTATTTGAATGGTTCCCTAATAATTAACAAACTTTCTGGTGATAGTTGCGTAGCAACAAAATTATGGTTAGGTTCAGGAGTAAGTTTACGTTTAGGGTTAAAGTTAGAATTGGGTTAGGGTTAGATTTAATATTATCTACCACACTCCACTTCAAGCTCTGCTGCATTTCAGTGATATGTCGAATGACAGACTGAGTAACTACAAAGCATCTAAAGTGGACCAACCAAATGAAGTGTTACCTTTTTTTGAAAGAGTCGTATTTAACATTTGAAGTAAATTAAAATATTTCAGGTGAAATAGTAAAAACGGAAATGAGCAATATAGAGGAAGAGGTCAATATTGCTTATTAACCATAATGAAATAAAGGCGAATGAATGTAAAGCAACATTCAAACTGAATGTTGGTGCTAAATCTTGCTTTACATCCAAAAATCATTTGTCGTGTTTGTGAGTGTCAGATGCTGCTGGAATTTGGCAATACTGCGAGCCATTTATGCTATCAGTGTTAGCTTAGAAGCTGCAGAGCCAGCTAGTCTTTATGCTAGGCTAATGGCTAACAGCTAACCCCAAGAGACTGATTTTCCTTCCACTCTCTTTTCTCCATTTCACTCATAAACTCATAATCATCTTCAACAACAAACGAGACAGACTGCATCTCACTAAATTGGAGGTGTGGGATTTAATGTGTTTTGCATGTGTTTTGTTTGTATGACATCTGCGTTTGTTTGTGGCATTCCGGGAAAACAGTGATGACAAGACTAATACCTTAGGAAGAATTTCAACCTATTTCAAATAGGCCTGTACTGAGCTCAATTTTATTTTAAAGCTCTGTTTTTGTTTGCTTTTGTTAATAGTCACAGGGAAAGAATCCTGAAATCTGAGGGTGCTGCAGCCCCCTCAGCACCCCCACTTTGCATTTCTCTGGTGAGATTGCTTTGTTTGTGAGGGAGGTGCTGAAAAGGGTCTTCATGTGGATGCAGATGGCTGCTGCGTGTGCTGTGCAGGTAGGTGGCTTAAAATAAGCATTTTCACTCCAGTGAATCCAGCATGACAACAGGTATTAGAGCATGATTTGCCAGCGAGCTTAATGGAGCTTAAATAAACTAGCCCAGGGCTTCTATCCTGCCTCTTTCTCCAGTCATTACACGAGCTGCAGTGGAGGCCGGTGTGTGTTCCACTGTGTCAGTGACCTGACTCTTTACTCTCAGCACTGAATGCATGGTGCGTGACTAATGCTACATTCTTTACATGAACACAGACACAAACGACGGGCGGGGCAATGTGACGTTATTGTGATGAATTATATAACAATATGTATTTCTGAGCATGTAGTAGAAGATATTCTCAGTACTAAAATAACAAAGAACTGCATATATCATGACAAGTAGAACATAATTAGACCTGTTTTATTATACTGTGTACCGTATACTAAAGGTTACATGAAAGTCTTTGTATTTGTAGTTTTTAAAGTGGCACTAATAGAGCTTTTAATCATATCAAACTTCAAAAGAACAAAATTCAAAAGTATCCCTTTCTAATTTGTGAATTCAGCTACTTTAAGCGGCACCTGTAACTGACACAGGTGTTCAACTGTACACACAGTGTGCAATACACACAATCTGTATAGAAAATCATTGGAACCCTCTGGAGCAGCTGCACATGACCCTAAGGTCACCATGTCCAATGGCAAGCATCAGCTAGAGGGGTAAACAGCCCCCAGCACTGGGCTGTGAAGCAGTGGAATGGTGTTCTTTGGAGTGATGGTGCTCCATCCAGAACCTTTGGGATGAGTTAGAGTGGAGTTTATGATCCAGAACTGATCATCCAATGTCAGTGTTGGGTCAAATTATATGTTGAAAAAAATGCACATTTTTTATTTATTAGCTGAATTTATTCTACAGAGGACATATTTTGACTTACCTAATGTGTTACTTTGGCTTAGAAAATTAACAAAACATTTATTTATTTGATAAGGGGTATTTAGACTTTTGCATAACACTGTACATTTAGCGGTAACTGGCTTTCTTCAAAACTGCTTTTTATATGACTTTGACATATTATTTACATATGAATGAATAATAGAAAGTGCCCTAAAACAAGAATTTGTTGTATGTTAAACAGATTTTGTATTTTAAAGAACTGCAAAATTCAGTGTTTGAATGTAAAGTAATTCAGAGTAGTTTTTTGTCAAATGGCTCTTTTTTGAGAACCTTACTCACCCTGATTTCTTTACAGTGGTGGTGATAGGAATCAGCGGTCACAACATCTATGTACATCACAAGTGCTGACATTTTATTATTTATATACTATTTACTATTGTCTTCTGAGTTTTATATACTGTGTTAATGATAGTAAAGTAATAATGATAGTGATAAAGCTGAAAACTTGGGAATTATTTTGCTTTTCAACACCCTGCATGTATGTATCTTTTGAAAAGTTGGTGTAATTGCCCTTTAAGGTAAAACAGCTCTTCCAACCTTCCAAAATGATTGTGTGGTTCTGTAATGCTGGTATATAATCACAATATAGGAGCAAATGGCCACAGTTAACCAGAACCTCTCTCTCTCTCTCTCTCTCTCTCTCTCTCTCTCTCTTTCTTTCTTTCTTTCCTTCTCTCTCTCTCTCTCTCTCTCTCTCTTTCTCTCTCTTTCTTTCTTTCTCTCTCTCTCTCTTGCTCTCTCTCTCTCTCTCTCTCTCTCTCTCTCTCTCTCTCTCTCTCTCTCTCTCAGGCCACTGACCATGTGTTGGCTATTTTGCTCATTCTGCAGATGTGGGCTGGCACACAGGTCAGGATGTCCAGAGATTTGGAGAGTGGTGCACAAGTACGACACCCACAGCAGAGAGCTGGAAACAGCACAAAGATGAAGAAAGGTCACCAGAGAAAGAGGAATGGGGGAATAAAAGACCAAACAAGCAAAAACAGGATTTGATTGAGTGGTGAGTGGTGGGCTCTGAGTGACCTGTATGAGCTCATAGATTTCACAGAGATGAGAAAGATCTTAGACTATTATCAGAATTACTACGCGGGCCGCAGGCTCCTCTCTGCGATCCCTCAGTGACTCTTGTATGAGTCATTACCTGTCAACCCATCAAAACAAGAGCGCTCTTGCTTTCTGCTGCAACTGGAAAGGATAACAGCTGTTTTTCATGTCAGCTTGGTTTCTATAGGGTGGCATGTGTGTGTGGGAGTATATTTGTGTGTTTGAAGGTGAGGTGTAGAAAGT
The DNA here is from genome assembly GCF_015220715.1 of Pygocentrus nattereri. Taxonomy (NCBI): domain Eukaryota; kingdom Metazoa; phylum Chordata; class Actinopteri; order Characiformes; family Serrasalmidae; genus Pygocentrus; species Pygocentrus nattereri. The sequence continues at coordinate 33,711,073 of NC_051213.1, read as the reverse complement.
GTGTCATTTTCAGTCATTTTCATTTAACATTTACCGGCCTGAGCACGTTATTTCCCCCTCTCCTCCATCTCTCCTGTCTCAGGTCCAGCAGTGTCTAATTTAAACTTAATGCTCCATCAGAGTCACTCTGCTGCTTTACCAGAGTACACCTAGACTTGACAGCTCATATACAGAGCACCTGCATTCACTCACATGCACAGTAGCCTTGGCCTTGAAGGGGAATTCCACCAATTTTACTAAATGTCTGCATTGTTCAATTGCATGAGTGTAAACACGTTTATTCAAAGTGGTTTGATGTGAAATGGACCAGAGAAAGGAGATTTAAGTTGTCCCAGGTCAAGTTACATGTTTTTAATTTAACACATAAGATACATGTTAACCTTACTTAGAAAATCAACAAAATATGTAATTTGACTGGGGGTATTCAAACCTTTTCTACTACTGTAAAGTGCCCTCCACAAATATTGGTACCTCAGGTGTAAATGAGCTGTACAATGAGCTGTAAAACCTTCTTTATTGCTTACACTTTTGACCTTTCACTCAAAACATTGACAAAAATTAAACCTATATTTGAAATACAATGATTAAAAGAAAAAAATGAACATGAAACTAATATTTTTCTCAAATCTGTGTTGTACAGTTATTGGCCCCCTTTTTAATACTTTTTGCAGCTTGTTTTTGCAAAGATAACAGCTCTGAGTCTCCTCCTATGAAGCTTACTGAGACTGGAGAACACATGGCAAGATATCTGAGATCATTCCAGGTCCAGAACCTCTCCAAATTCTTCAAATTCCTTGCTTATGGACTCTTCTAAGTGGTTCAGGTCAGGGGACTGGGTTGGTCAAAACCTTAATTCCATGGCCTGTAACCATTGATTCTGAGGTGTGTGTTCTGCTGGAAGACGGCCCAGTTTGAGCCTCCTGGCTGAGGCAGTCAGGTTTTGATATAATATCTGCTGGTACTTGATGGAGTCCATGACCAAAAGGGTTCTTCTATTGTTACAAGCTTAACATTGTTACATTGAGTGTTCAAGGTTCTTTATAGAATAATTTTCGTTGGTAAAAAACCCTTGAAGAGCCATCTCTTTTAAGAGAATAGAATTTCACACCAAGCCACTCTGAGTGACTTTATTTACATCTTTAAAGTTGAATTACACAGAACTGTTTTGAATACATCTGCAGAACTCCACTTCAAGCCTAATCAAATAAAGCCCCCTGAAGAATCTCGCTTTTAGACATGCGTCTCACTTCGCTCACTAACACGTCCCACGTCTTTCAGTTCTCCTGCGATTACTACACACGTCCAGTGTGTAAGTTATGGTCTTTGCACAATGAAACAGGGATATGAAATCTCTCCATACGGCTCTATATGACAGTGATGGAGACTGTGGGGGAGAGAAACTCAGTCATGCACCAGATGTGTTGAATTTGCTGGCGCTGTCAGTCTAAAGCCCCATAGCATATTGCACTCGAGTGCTGTGGTAGATTGTCTTCCTTTGTTAAAAAATGATAAGCTGTCATATTAAAGGGAAACGTGAAACATTTGTATCAAAGGGAAGAGTGATTAAACATGAAAAGATCCGAGCTGCTCTTTAAAAGAAAGGAAAAAAAAGAGAGAAAGAAAGGGAAAAAAACACAGAAGCGACTCTCTTTTTTTTCTGTGTGGCAGGGTGTCAGCCGTTATGATGAGCTCTAAGCAGATAGCTGTGTGCTGAGCATCTCCGCTGATGAATGGTCATTGCGGAATCATGCCTTATGTCTCACAGAACTGCTTGTTGCGGATTTTTTCTCCTCTCTCCTGCCTTATAGCACACATTTGATGTCTTAAATTCTGGCAATTTTGCCAGCTGTATTCAAGCATGAACTCCAATTTTCTTTTCTTAAAAGGATTACGCCGCCAGTTGTATTACCATCCTTCACACATGTACCTTTAACTTACAAGGCACAATTACTTTCTTTTTTACTTTAAGTGATGGTTCCAGACACCATCTTTAGATCTCGATGGGAAGAAAGATCCAATCAGCAAGGTGCCCAGGGATGGACCTATTGGACCTTCTGAAAGCCTCAAAATCAAAACTTTAGGGGTACTTGAAAACAACTTCAAGAGCACATTGTTATAGTGGTGTTGTTCTGTCCACTAGGCCTGTTTGCAAGACAAATAGATGCAAACTTCAGGAAAAAAGCATTACTGTGTTTTATGTTAAGGCATGTCTATATTTCATAATCCACGTAAATGTATTGGTATGTAGACTCAGAGAAGGGGTAACTGTGTAAGTCTTGTTTACAGAGGCCACTATATACACATCTCCAAAATCTCAACTGTGCATTGTGTAAATCCGTGGAGCACAGCATCAAGTAGATGTTGATTATCCGAAAGCATTGGGGGTGGGACTAGATTCAAACAACAGCTAGACTGGCTTTCACACCAGGAGTAACATGATTTATAAAACGGATAGTTCTGGTCCTAAAATCCGATTGGCTGAGCCGCATTCAAAGCCATTGTAAAATCCACAATGTACCCCCACCTATGACCACCTCACAACAAGTAAACTCTGTATGACTCTGCCACAGCACAAAAAAATTCTTGTGCTGTTAATGGAATAATCTTTGACCCCCTATTGATTGCATGGACCACTGGGTACATTGATGAACTAAGTAACCAGCCCAAAGTAACCAGCCCCAAAGCCTACTGGCCCACTAGAAATTTTGTTCATGCTTCCTGTTACCCATTCCCTGTTACTTTCAAATAATACTTGACCCAAATTAAATACTTGACCCATTTAGAGTATCAAAATGCAGCAGTTTTTTCATCCAGTACATAGGTTATTCTATCCATTCTTTATAACACAACACAAAACTTTCTTCTTCATAGTTTGCTGTGCAATCTAGTTTATACAGGGCCCCTAGTACACAGGTTAACAATAAGTGTGATTATATTGGCAGACACCATGCAAACATCTGCATACAGAGGCGAGAACTATAATTTGGTCTTTACACTTCCTTTAAACTTAGGCAGACATTTGCATTTGGTTTTCTTAACCAGTGTTGAAACACTGGTCTGTCATTGGGTGGCGCTCTGAAAAATTGGTTCATGAAATTATCTTATTCTTTATCTATCTTATTTACACCATGTGGTGAATTGTTATTTCTGTGTTCCATGATAATGTAGCTAGCGTAGCATTACAGCAGCTATAAACTAACATTGCATTGCTGTGAGAGCACAGATAAACATTTTTCATTCTCTTCATGTGACAAAGCAGACTCAGGTTATGGTATGGTAAAAAGGGCAATCCAAAACTCATCGTCAAAAGCTACAGCAAAATGTCATAACAGGGAAATTGCACTGCCTGGCTGAGAGGAGTACTTCAGTTGTGGCTGATTACAGAAATTAGGTACAGGTGGTTCGATTACGAACAGGGCTAGTACTCAGGAGAGTGAGACCTCTGGTGGCCAACTAGTGAATTGCTGGCAGTACTCCTCCCCGAACTGGCATCTCCCGATGCCAAGGAGCCCCACCGCCTAGGCCGAACCTGTGGTCGTGGAGCAGGACGGTCAGGATGGTCCTGTTAAAAATCCCTGATGAGAGAGGGAGCCAGAATGTCATGCTATCCAACCCAGCATTGTTCCTCTGGACCATAGCCCTCCCAATCGACCAAGTATTGGAGAGACCTACCATGCTGTCTATAATCCAACAGGGTCCAGGTACTCCAGTGATCCATCAACGTCCAAGGGCGGTTGGGCCTCCACTGAGGTAGAAACCTGATGACCAGCAGTAGAAACAGGTTTGAGTAATGAGACATGAAATGTAGGTGAAATCCTATAGTGGGTAGGCAACTGAAGCCAGTAAGAAACAGGATTAATCATCCGGACAACCTTAAAAGTCCTATGTACTTAGGACTTAGTTTTTTGCATGGTCATTTCAGTTTCAAATCCTTGGTGGACAGTCATACCTTCTGACACACTTCATATGTAGGGCAGTCTCTGCAACAGTGGTCCACAAAGATCTTCTGTCTCCTTATTGCCCTCTGTAGATGAACATGAGCTTCCTCCCATGTCTGCTCACTCCACCTTATCCAGTCATCCACTGCAGGAACTTCGGATGGCTCTCTCGACCAGGGAAACAGAATAGGTTGGTACCCTAGGATACACTGAAAGGGGGTTAGGCCTGTGGAAGCATCGATTAAGGAATTTTGTACATATTCTGCCATGGTAAATAACGGCCCCAGTCATATTGAGAGTTGCTGCAATATGAGCACAGGAACCTGCCAATTTCCTGATTGAGTCTTTCCACTTGCCCATTGGATTGGGATGATACCCAGAAGACAGACTGACCATGATATTTAATCATTTACAGAAGGCTTGCCAAACATGGGAGGTAAGCTGGGGACCCCAGTCTGAAACAATGTCTTCTGGGAGACCATAAAACCTGAATACTTCATGAAACAGTGTTTCAGCAGTTTCCATGGCAGTGGGCAACTTGCTTAATGGGATGAGTCTACACCCCTTGGAGAATCTGACAATGACCACCATGATGTCTGTATAGCCCTGTGATGAAGGGAGATCTGTCATAAAATCAGCAGACAAATGAGACCATGTACGACAAGGAATGGGGAGGGGCTCCAGCAGCCCACAGGCAATTGACGTGGCGTCCTGCTTTGGGCACAAACACAGGCTTTAACAAAATCCATTATGTTTATTCATCAAAGGCCACCAAAACTTCTTGCCAAATTCAGAGTGCGTTGAATGCCTAGGTGCCCTGAGCTAGGTGAAGAATGTACCCAGTCAATCAATGCATTACAAAGTGCATGGGGAGCAAAGTTTATTGAGTTCAAACTTTTGGCTGCCTTTATATATTTAAGGTTTCGGTGATCCATTATACCGGGCCCCCTCCAGCCAGTGCCTCCATTCTTCCAAAGCAGCCTTAACCACTAGTAATTCTTGGTTACCGACATCATAGTCTCACTCAGTAGGAGTAAGTTTTCTGGAGTAGAAGGCGCAAGGATACATTTTAGCAGGTGTACCTAGACACTGGGACAGGATAGCTCCTATCCCCATGTCAGATGCATCCAGTTCCACAATGAAAGGTAAGGCTGGGTCAGGATGTTTCAGAATCAGAGCAGTAGTGAATTTGGACCTTGATTCTGCAAAGGCCACCTTAGTGGCTTCAGTCCATCTCAGGGACTTGGGTTTTCCCTGTAACAAGTTAATGGAGCAGCAATTGTGCTTGAAACCACGGATGAATCTCCAGTAAAAATTTGCAAACCCAAGAAACTGTTGTAGTTCCTTAACAGAGCAGGGAATGGGCCAGTTTGTAACAGCTTTCACCTTGTTATTGTCCATCTGAACCCCTTGAGCACTGATGATGTAACCCAGAAAGGAAATCACAGAATACTACAGAACAATACAGAGGTCCAATTTGGTGAAGATTGTGGCTTGGCGAAGTTGTTCCAAGGCGGAAGGCACTAAAAGGAGGGGGTAACTGTTTTACAGTAATTGCATTCAAGCCACAATAATATATACAAGGCCTTAACCCACCATCCTTCTTTTAATAAAAAAAAAGCCTGCTACAGTTGGGGACATACGGGGGTGGAGGTACCCTCGCTCTAGTTCTTAGGAGGGGTGGTACCTGGCAGCAATTCCATAGCACAGTCGATGAGGGGGCAGTTGCGCAGCTCTGGTTTTACTAAAAAACACAGAAAAGTCAGAATATTCAGCAGGTAACAGGACTTGTTTTTGTGTGTCAGGGCTTTCAGTGGAGGTGGTCAGACAGGAAAGGGCCAGGCAGTCGGCATGGCAACAAGGACTTCAATGAGTGAGATCTCCGGTGGACCAAGAGAAGGTGGGGTCATGGGTGGCTAGCCAAGGGTACCCTAACACAATGGTATGTTCAGGGTACTCTATGATAAACAGTGACACAGTTTCTGCATGGAACAAGCCAGTGGTAAGTTGCAATGGAATGGTGGTGTCAGTAATAATGCCCATGCCTATAGGTTGGCCATCTATGCCCTTGATTTTGACAGGGGATTTACATGAGATGAGGGCAATGGATCAGGAAGCAGCGAACACCTTGTCAAGGAAATTTCCAGCTGCTTCAAGGTCTATCAGGGCTAAAACGACTGGGATGGTAAGTTCATGACTCTCAATCATTGGCATGTTATTTGCATTCACCCTCAGCACTGAAGTTCTTTTCAGGGCTGTACAGTTCTCCCAGAAATGGCCCTTTTCCCCCACAGTACAGACATAGTCCTTCCCTGAATATTTTGTTTTTCCTTGCGTGTGATTCTGGCTCGACCTAATTCCATGTCCTTCAGTTCTGAGGACAAAGTTAATGGGTGTGCTGGGGTAGAGACTTGTAAGAAAACTTGCTAGCATGAACGGATGAGATTACTTAATTTTATTGATAGCTTGATGAGTCTGTACAGGGTTTGAGCATCATCCTTGCAAGCCATTTCAGATTTTAGCTTTTTGTTCAGTCCATTGCAGTACACGTTTTTCAAAGCTTGGTCCTTCCAACAACTTTCAGCTGCCAGGGTGCGAAAGGTAAGTGAGTAGTCCAAAGCCATGCCTTTCCCTTGCTTGATGTGGAGGAGTTGCTCTCCCTGATCCTTTCCAGTACATGAATGATTAAACACCTCTTTGAATGTGTTCAAGCAGGGAATATGTTTGCATTTCTGAAGATTGAGCACCCCAAACTGCAGTAACCCTTCTCAGGGCTTTTCCTGTAAGCAGGGACAGAATAAACAGTATTTTAGCATTATCCATTGGAAAAGCTGCTGGCGACCAGTTGAAGTAAACATTGTATTAAGAAGCATTGGCATAAATCAGGGGTTCCTTCATATTTATCTGGAATGGAAAGTGGGACTGAAATTGGCGGAGAGCTTGTCGGGGAAGAGGAGCTGGGGCAGAGTTGGAGGGTGCAGCCAGGGGTGTAGATTGCGGCTGCAAGGATCTGAGGGAGCGAATGAGCTCCTCCAAGGTGCAATTGAATTGTTGCAGGTGCTGTTCGTGTGATCCGAGTAAGCATCCCTGGGCCATTACTGCTTCCTGAAGCTCCCATAAACCTGCTGGATCTGATTGAGGTGAAGTATTCTGTGACAAAGCAGACCTAGAAACTTGAGAAGGATCCATGTGCATATTTAATGGTAAAAAGGCCAATCCAAACCTCATGGTCAAAAGGTACAGCAAAAAAAAGTCATAACAGGGAAATCCAAAACAGGGAATCCATAACAGGGAAGTCCAAAAAACCAAGCAACCAGAGCAAAGAAAACAAAAGGCAAAAGCTGAATACAAAAGACAAAGCAGAAAGTCAAAAACACCAGCAAGATAGAGAATACAAACACTCAGTAGACAGACACAAAGGAACTGGCAATACGTCACACTGCCTGGTTGAAAGAGAGGAGTATTTAAGCTTGGGAACAGGTCTAGTACTCAGGAGAGTGAGAACTCTGGTGGCCAAATAGTGAATTGCTGACACTTTATATAGATTTCATGGAATAAAACATAATTCAGTGAATTTATTGGATTTGATCACTAACTAACTTCACAAACTCACTGTTTTCACTAACTAACTCTTCACAAACTCACTGTTTTCACTAACTAACTCTTCACAAACTCACTGTTTTCACTAACAAACTCTTCACAAACTCACTGTTTTCACTAACAAACTCTTCACAAACTCACTGTTTTCACTAACTAACTCTTCACAAACTAGCTGTTTTCAAGCTAAAAGATACATGGTGCTTAGTTAGTAAGTTTACATGAGGTAACTAGCTGTTAGCGTTGACCTGTTGTCTTACAGACTTTAGATTGGCTGCATTTTTCAGTAAGAATTTCAAGCCAAATGTAACCTAACTTCGATCTCTGTGGTGTAGTTTTGAGTTTAATTTAATGCTGTAACAGCAAAATGCTAAGCTGGACGCTACTGAGCTTACAGAATTTAAGCACCATTAACAGCAATCAAACACCAGCATGGACTGGCATCAAATGTCGATGGCCGTGTGTGCACCTTCATTAAAAACATTGGTTTCAAAGGACTCAGTGAGCAACGTCTGGTGTGCGGTAGCCTTAAACAGGTGCTAACATTGTTCCACAATTCCAGCACCTCCGAACCGTCTTCAGCAAACTCCACATCTTTGTGAATCAGTCTTGCAAAATAGTGCAATTGTTCAGTAAAATATGCAGAAGTCTCAGTATTTACATATCCCCACTACAACACTCCCTTATTAATGTCTGGTGCAGCAGACAGCGTGGACACAGGCCTTAAATGAAGAACTTTTATAATGAGATGGTTTAAGAGTGCCCTACTATCGAAAGCCTTTGCAGGAGTGTTTGCTCAGTTGTGATGTCTGATGCCGTGGGTGTTCATACTGTTGCTTTTCCCAGTATGACAGGCAGTATAAGCACTATGTTTACAGTGCCTTTTGATGATGCGCTTGAAGAGCATCCCTCATGACCTCTCGCTCAAGCTCTTGCTCTAGGACACAGTGCCATGTGGTGTCTGAATGAAACCAAGTGCTCTTTGATGCTAATGTGACTGAACTCTCTGGGAAACTTTTGAGAATGCTACAGATTCCTATTTTTAACTCTAGCATGTGTTTGTCCTGAATTTGGTCTGTTCTGTCACAGTTTGGGGATGCATGCTGAGAGCAGCTGGTGAGTGAGTGACAGACACACAGTAGCTGTTGGACAGGTGTATGTAGACCTGCAGGCATCATTTTCAGATCCTGAGATTCTCTCCTGTCCCTGCTTACCTAATCTTGTCTCCCAGTTTCTCTTCTCTTCTCTTCTCTTCTCTTCTCTTCTCTTCTCTTCTCTTCTCTTCTCTTCTCTTCTCTTCTCTTCTCTTCTCTTCTCTTCTCTTAGCATCTCTTGTTTACCTTTTCTTTTTCTCTTCTACTTTCTCCTTCAATCCCTTTGTCTCCTCTTGTTTTTTCTTCTTCTCCTCTCTTCTCATCTGCTCTCTCCTTTCTCCTTCGAGGTCTTCGTCTGTCTCTCTTCTCTTCTCTTCTCTTCTCTTCTCTTCTCTTCTCTTCTCTTCTCTTCTCTTCTCTTCTCTTCTCTTCTCCTGTAACAGTATAATCAAGGGTTCTGCTTGCAGGCCATAAGTCTTGCCATGGCAACAGTGAAGTGTGAGCTAACAAGCTGAAGTCTTGTCATGGACACCCCCGCATGGACTAAGCTGAGCTTTGGGACCACTATACACCCCCACCCCCACAGCTTGAGTGTCAGCAGATGTTTCAGATTAGAAGCCATGCTGATAGACAGCGCTCCCTCACACCCCCACCTCAGCGCTCGGCCCAGGCTGTCACATGGCAATCTGAGAGCAATCAGGCTGAGTGAAGGCCACATGTTCACCTTGAGCTTTGTCCATGCATCTGTCTGCCTGCTGAAGGTACAGCCTGACAGATACCAACAGCAGCTGATTAGCCTGCTTCTTCTGCAAGACTGCCTTCGCCTAATGTCAAAATAATGGCAGTCCTTGGAAATAATTACTTCAAGTGAAAGAAACACCTACACTGTGCTCTAATGTTCCTGTCCTCCTTATTGCCTCACCTTTTTTCCCACCTATGCTTTGGCTATTCTTCAGCCATTCAATCATGGAGTTGTTTACTTTCAGAGCCCTTAATGGAACCCGTCAGATGTGTCAATTAACCACTGCCAGTACTTGCCAGGTACTAGAAGTTTGCTGAAGTTGCTTTGCTGTGTGGAAAAGTGTAAAAGTGAAAGAAAATTGTTCTTGTTTGTTTATTTTTTACAGTAAGGTGGGTTTATTCTGTGAGATGACCATAGGCTAGTTTGGACCATATTCACTCATCCGGGCTTTCACTGACAGACAGTGAGGCAAGTCAACCTTAATGCCACTTAATCTGGCATGTCTTCTGAATCTGATTTTTTCCCCCCTCCTCCCTTTCTCCTTAGTCACAATGGCCTCTGTGCTGGCACATCTGCTGAATGAACTGGCAATCACCCAGGACTCACTCAACTTACAACCTCTTGTAACCTCTCTTTATGTCCTGAAAGTCCACTGAGGCTTTTAATTTTTGCCCTGATGAAGGGCAGCTACAGTGAAACGTTGGCATTTTAACATGGCTTAATAAATTCAAGTGTATTTAGAGGTCTGACCCGTGCCTAACTTTATACATACACAAATGCTCCTTTTTACCTATTGCTAGGTTTTTCTTATGAGCTGAAGTGTTTTTGTCAATCATGGCAGACATAATTTGGCTTCTTCTTGGTTGACTGTGCATCTAATTTGCTGATCACTTTTCGATTTTAGATTCTTTCTCCTCAGACACTGTGCTACACAAGATAATATAATAGCACATCTGCTGAATGAACTGAAAATAGCCCAAGACTCTAGTCCAACCTCTTGTAATCTATCTTTATCTGTCCACTGATACTCCAAATTGATGTGCAGGTGCTAGCCATTACTCCCCTGGAGTGATCAGAGTTTCATGTATGAGTTCTGTTTCACATCTCTGAGAGCTTCATAGGTCCAGCTGTGCCAGTGTTGATAATGAAAAGCTTATCTTATAAGCCATATTTCCTCTGTAATGCACAAGAGCCGGAGGCAGTTGGAAATAAGCATGCAGTGCTTTATTAGGACTTTTTTGGAAGTCGTCATCATCAGAACAAGTCCAGTCAAAACACACGCTGACAGGATTAACATAGTTGAATCCATGAACATAACTAGAAATAGGTAAACTAATGCAAAAGCTATAAATAAAAGGAAAGCACAGAAGAAAGTAACATGACAAAGTATTGCTATCATCATCACAACAACATTGGGCCTCATTTACCAACCATTCTTAAGAGGAAAAAATTCTTAAAACCCACTTATGCAATTTTCACAAAGATTCTAACATTTGCAAATGTTTTCTGATTTGGGATTTGTTATTAGGTAAGAACAGAATCTACACACTCAAGAGCACAAATGTGTCAACAGTTGTGCAGTTTAAGGACACATCATGAATCTGACGTAGACTTTTACTTAGGAGCTTTCTCAAGAACATATTCAGGGTAAATAATTGGCACAATATTGGTGAATGAGGCCCAATGACTACGTAAATACTGTAGACCATAACAATGTAACAAACAAGCAACGTGTATATAATGGACATATTTGGATATATAAATTATATAAAGATCATTCAACTAGCTTTTATTTACGGTGTCAGTACTATATGTCTAAATGTGAATGTGAATGTGAAAAAAGTGACTGCAGCTACTTTAAGGTACACACATTGCAGATACAGGCAGTTAGTTACACATACACATAATGTATAATATCCATATAAAAGCATGGTCAGTTAAATGTGATGGTTTGGACCAGCTGCATATGAGCCTAAGCCAAGCCCAATGCCAAGTGTAGGCTAATGTGGTATAAAACCCCCCAGCATTTGACTGTGACGCAGTGTAACTGCAATCTCTGGAATTATGAAGCTCCATCCAATCATCTTTTGGATGAGCTAGAGTGGAGTTTATGATCCAGAACTGATCAACCAACATCAATACCTGACCTCACTAATGCTCGCACTGCTGAATGCAATCAAATCTTCACAGGAGTGTTGTATCATCTAATGTAGAGTCTTCCCAGAAGAGCAGAGACTGTTACAAGGGCAAACACCCTTTTTAAGTGACCTTTATTAGTCCCACAACAGGGAAATTTTACCTCCGCATTTAACTCATCCATGAAATGAAACACCACATACACACTGGTGAGCGCACACACACACACTAGGGGACAGTGAGCACATTTGCCCAGAGCAGTGGGCAGCAGTTGGGGGTTAGGTGCCTTGCTAAAGGACACCTCAGTCATGTACTGTGGACTCTGGGGATTGAACCGGCAACCTTCCAGTCACAGGGCCAGTTCCCTAACCTCCAGCCCACAACTGCGCTTAAGTTCAGAAGAAACAAATGATCAGTTTCAAAGATCAGTCTAAAAACATTTGGACACAGTATAGAAACTCTCGGTTATTCCTCTTGGTCTGCTGGAACTACAGCTCTTCCAAAGGTGGATTATCAGCCTGTGTCTTGGTGCAGGTGCCCAATGGTGCTTATTTCTGATCACTTCTACTCCAATGTGTCATCATCATTTCCCTGAGGTCTGTTGTCACAATGCAGGGAAGTTATTAACTTCCACTCAATGCTCACTGTTTGAAGAATGAGGAATTCCTCTCAAGGTAGGATTCTAGTTCACAGTATAAGCAGGGGGTGGTCTCTGAGTCTTGCAGGGTCCATGTGAGTCAGACACAGCTGCAGGCAGTTCGCTTGGCTCTTATACACATCTTCCAATGTTGCACCAACTCTACAATCTTTTTCAATCACACAATATGCCAACCAGTATGTCATCTCTGTCATAACAGATCCTTGTGTCTCTCAAATGGTAAAAAAGTGAGAGGAAAAAGTGGAGCACCCATCTAAGCATTCACCATTGTAAGCACATGGTAGCCCTCTATCTAATCTTGTGGTCTGGTGCCTTACCAGTGAGATCTGCACAAACAGGTTGTGAAATCTCTACTGGGAATGCTGGGGTGTTCTCCCAGGAGAACAATGCTACCTCCCCATCACACAGCCCGGAGTTAATAGCATGTGACATGGTCAAATGTGATTGTACTGGACTGCCTTCTGTGGTGGAAAAAATAGTCCCTGTGGTGGCTTCAACATGTTTTCAGTACTTTTGGTCCAATCATCTACCTTCTCCTAAAGGTGACCTTCTGCTTCAACTGAACAGAGTGCCCATCCACTTCTGCCTTCAGCCATGAGGCTGACCTAAGGAGTGCCTAGGTGTTGTGAATATCTTAGCGTACTGTGGTATTCAAGTGATGCTGTATTTGCAGAAGAAAACTCTCAAAGGTCTCCAGTATTTTAGATAAGCACACATGAGTGCAACTTCAAATGGGCATAAAAGACCAACAAATCTGCACAATCACATAAGGTGGTTCTGAACTGAGCTTATGAAGGTACATATGAACCAGCCCAATCCATTACTTACAGTCATCTATAATAAACAAAATAAACAAATAAAAATAAAAATAGCTGACACTCATCAGAGAAGGGTTTTAGGTGCAATGCCATAGAATCAAATTGTAAGTCGTGTTTATAAGTAAGTAAATGTAAGGCCAAAAACCAGTATTTGCTGATCTTTGGGCACTTCAGGTTGCCCTGTATTAGAAACAGACATGACTCTGTAGTGTAAATTACTGCATGGGCTCAGGAACACTTCTGAAAACTCTGTCTGTGAAAATAGTTTGGTGCTGCATCCACAAATGTAAGTTAAAACTCTAAAAGGCAAAGAAGAAACCATATATAAAAAGAATCGAGAAACATAGCTGCTTTCTCTGGGCCTGAGCTCCTTTAAAATTGACTGAGGTGAAATGGAAAAGTGTCCTGTGGTCTGACAAATCAAAATTTTTTTTTTTTTTGGAAATAATGGACACTCTGTCCTCTGGGAAAAAAGACCACTCAGCTTGTTATCAGTGCACAGTTCAAAAGCCAGTATTCATGATGGTTTAGGGGTGAAGGCACCATCAATGCTGAATGATATAAATATGTTTTGGCGTCATATGCTGCCATCCAGACGACATCTTTTTCAGGGAAAGCATTGCTTCTTTCAGCAAGACAATGACAAACCACATTATGCCTGTATTACAATAGCATTGCTCCATATTAAAAGAGTACAGGGGCTAAACTGGCCTTGCAGTGCAGACCTGTCACCACTGATAAGATTTGGCACATTACATAATGAAAAATATGACGAAGGAGACCCTGAACTGTTTAGCAGCTGAAATCCTATAACAATCAAGAATGGGAAAATATTTCACTTTCAAAGCTACAGAAATTGGTCTCAGTTCCCAAACACTTACAGAGTGCTGTTAAAAGAAGAGGTGATGAAACAAAGGGGTAAACAGGTCCCCCTCTCAACTTTTTTGGAATGTGTTGTTTGCATCAAATTCAAAAGTGGCATATATTTTAAAAAAAACAGTGACATTTCTCAGTTTCAACATTTGATATGTTGTCTTTGTAGTATTTTCCTTTAAAAACATGACATGTTTGCATAACATTTTATTCTATTTTATTTACATTCTGCACAGCATCCCAACTTTTTTGGAAATGGGTGTTATAGAATGATCATAACTACAGAGATGGCAGAGCCTTCAGTCCGACGGCCACAGCTGCTGAGCCCAGCAAAACACCAAAAAAAAGTTTTGTGGTTTAATTCATACTTTGTGTTTACTGGGTATAAATGCAGTTTGGTGAAGTTACTCACAGTGGGCCTGATGACCACGGTGTTATTTCAGCAGTGGATAATGTATTTGAGAATAGACTATATCAGATGTTGACTGCCAGTTCGCCTTGACTGAACAGCACATGCAGGAGTGGGCCAAAGCTTTTCAGTTGCAGGTGGGAGTGGGGCAAATGATTCTGATTTTCTGTGGGCAAGACTGGGATGAAATTTTGTGGGAGCGGGACTGAAAAAATGTAGACCTCTAATGTAAATAACAATCTAATGAGTTTTTTCTTTCCTCATTTTCTGCATGTAGTGCTTCAGGTCTGTCCTTCAGCCTGATTTTTTGTCTGTTTTTATCTTTTTAGGTATTCACCTGCCAAATTCTTAGCATACAGTTGCTTACCATAGACAATACTTTGACACATTTCCCAGTACATAGAAAAGAAAACATGTTGGCTCAAAATACAATTATAATTGACCCATATTTAAAGATCCTCTATTGAAAGGTGCTTTATGGACCCAAAGGTGGTTCTTATATAACAAAAAACCGAGTTGTAAAAAACAGAGTGTTGTATTCCCTCTAATAAAATTTGGCAACACAGTTTCCTGTTTTTATTGCATAAACAAACACAAGACAATTGACACAAAAAACAAAAAACCCACAAAAGAAAGTCAGATGTTTGCTTCTGTCTGGGCAGTGTGAGTGAGTACTGCTAAAGCGTGTTTGCGAGAATCACAGCCACAGTGCAGGAGCAACAGATGTATCTACGCAGGGAGAGAAGCATAGAGATGTTATTTGCGCAAGCGGGAAAATAGGCTAAGACTATCCACGTTCAGCAAACAATGAAGCATGCACAATCCCATGCCTTCAGCTATGCTTGGTAAAACCAACAGAGTCATGAGATTCTATAATTAGATCTTTCCTCTAAGACGATAAGAACTCTTTTACTTTTTCCCTTTTTAGGCAGTTTTTCCTCCCTGTTGCCATTGTTGCTGCACTTGTCAAGATGTTTCCTCTGCTTTAGCATCGGGGACCGACATAAAAAGAAATGGAACATATCGAGGGGATTGCTTTAGGTGCTGGAGCATTGGCTGACGTGGCACTTTTGCTTATTGTTCTACTGTTTTATGTAGGTTATATCTCGCATGTGCCTTGAGGACTTATTCTTCATCCAGTTCTGTTCACTAGCCATCTGTGGTGCTAGTAGAGCCATTCATACAGTCAATTATAGCTCTGTTTTGAAGGTTCAGACCTAAATTGTAGCCTCGGTACTACTTTATACTGTCAATCATTACCTTACAATCAAACTTAATGCCTTATCTCAGACCTTTTATACTGCAACGTACCAAGACACATTTTTTCAACAGAGAATAGGCCTTTTTGCAACCTATTATGTCGAGACAAAGTCCACAAAGGACCTTTTTTTCAGTTTTTGGACAATTCAAATATTTTTCACTCTCTAGCAGTGCTCTGTATCTTGAATGGTTTCAGACTGAATTCCTTTTCTCTGCTGAGACAATATGTGAGCCAGCTGTGGAGCTGCCTGGGATTCAGTGCAGGTACAGCAACCGATCATTTGTCTCAAATGATACACTCTGTCACAAATGGTTAGACATTAACCGCTTTCAAGGGGGTTTCTAAATGGAGCGGACAGAATTAGGTTCTTTCATTGATTGCAATCAAGGGGACGGGGGGAGATTGCCACCACTCTAAGTGGAGGAGGCACAGCAGAGGAATGGTGTATAGGTGGGAGGGGGGAGGAGCAGAAGGAGGTGGGGGGGTGCACGCTCGGATCTGGGACCAGTGTGCGTGTGGGATGAGGAAGAGGAAAAACAACACTGATTACCCGTAAGATGTGAGGCAGGGCGCTGATGACAGACCTGCCACTGGGCTGATTGAGTGATTTTACGTGGCTGGTGGCCAGAGAAATGAGGCGCGTACTGGGCACAGGTGGCTCATTCAGCCAAAGCACAGCTCGTGCCAGCGGCCTCTGCTGGCCAACCCTGGAATTTATCCTCACATCACACAGCGTCCACACCTATTCTTGAGCTTTTTGCCATTGACTGAATCCTCCAGCTCATCTCAGCTGTGTTGTATCTGTAGCTCTGTTTCAGCTATATTAGTTTTACTTGTTTCATTTTAAAGGCCCTGCTAGAAAAACTAGCATCACCAGCATGTGCTGGTATGCTGGGAGCTGTTATGCTTATCACCAGAAAAAACAGCATATGTTGTGTTTTGGATGCTGGCATGCTGGTCAACCAGCACGATCATGCTGGATGACCACCTAAACCAGCATCAGACGAGTATAAACCAGCTTATAGTATCTTAGTCCAGCATGAAATTCATGGTCTTTTTTCAGCAGACTGATTAATGGTAAGCTCTAGTACATTCAGTACATTTCTGCAATTTCTCTAGTTATTACAAATCTGACAAGAGAAAATTCCAGAGAAAAATGACCTTTTGTAGACAACACCGTGCTGATATAAAGAACTAAGCTGGTTTTCACTGTCGGGAAAAATGAGTGGCATATTTCAAAATTGTGGCTGCTGCACACTGTGGTTGACAAAAAGTGTTCCAAAAAGTGGTGAAATTGTCAGGCAAATGATGCCAATTCAGTGATACCCAATGTCAGGTTGCATGTAGCAATATTCTATTCATATATTCAACTCCAGCTTTGTAACTCAGAGGATCCAATAACATTTGCAGGAAAAATGTGCATACTACACAATGATGGCGTGCCTTTAGAAGTCTATAGAAAAGGCTGCAAGGTGCATTGTTATAGAGTGTGATGTCTTACAGCACAGACGAGTATATCTATTCTCCCTTTTCACACACTTAGATACAGAACCTCCCATGTTAAAAGTAGTCCAGCTTGCGTAGCCAAGTGCTTATGATAGCACATCATCTGCTGTAAGACAACCTTGAATTTTCAAAACTTTTATAAATGGTGTAAAATGAATAACAAAACTGAGTTACAAAGTTTTCTTATTACAGTGATGATATACAGCTGGCATCAAATAGGTGTGTGCCTGCACCTAGTCACACCTCTGCACTCTAGACTCCAGTCAAACGTGACTGGCAGAGCACGTTGGGCTGCAGCCGGATGCAGCAGGCAGTGGAAACAGAGCGGTTGTCACAGACACAGGGCTGCTGTGTAAATCTGGGGGAAAGAGCTGAGGGGTAAGGACACATACAGCAGGGCCAGACAGCCACTCGCAGTCAGGGGAAACCAGGCAGAGTGATGCTCCACCACAGGAGATTGATGAGCCTTCTCTGCTCCTGCCGTGGCACAGGGTCGCAGGGGGGCCACTGTGATGTTCTCTTCCTCTTCTCTCTCGTGCTTTCTAAACAGCAGCCTCAAAACGTGCATCCCTGTGTTGATGTTTGATATACTAGATGAAAATGCGTAAATGTAGTCCTGTTTAGAGGTTAAAGGTGCTTTACAAAATATTGAGACCTGCATGTTTACACCAGAAATAAAACACATGTGATAAGTAAGGCAGCACTGAGTAGCCAGTTTATTAGGTACCTACTTTCATTGGCCATTTTATCAGAAACACCTACTATATAGGTGCACTTTGTAGATTAACTGTTACTGACTGTTGCTGCACAGTTTATTTACCCCCCTCTATATGATCCATCAGTGGAAAGGACCAGCACTGACCAGATGGTGAACCAATCTCTGCACAGGAGTGACACCAAAATGCTTGTGTGTGCAGTGTGGTTTATACACTGTATACAGTTACTGTTCACTTTAAAAGATGGTGTCTAGATGGCAGGATATGTTGCTGCAAGATGTGTATGTGCACCTCAGCAATAATAATGCTTTCATAGATGTGCCAGTTACCCACTAACACACCCCCAAACCATGTTAGATACTGGCATTTGAGCTTTGCATTGGTAACAATCGAGATGGTCCATTGCCAGTAAACATGATGTCCATTTTTTCAAAGACATTTTGAAAAGAAGAGATTACACTCCAGTCAAACTCACACTTGCATTCATTCAGAGAAGTCGGCAGTGTTTCTGGGTGTTGTTGATTAATGGCTTCCTCTTTGCTAAGCAGAGTCTTATTTTAAGATTGCACTGACAATCCGTGTTTAATGACAAATGTGTTCCAAAGTGTTTCCAAGCCCATGTGGTGATGTACACTACATCAGCATGTCGGCTTTTAATGTAGTGCCATCTAAGGAATCAAAGGTCACAGAAGCTCAGTATTGGTATTTGGCCTTGCTCTTTATTCACAAAGATTTCGCTGGATTCTCTGTATCTTTTAATAATGTTATAGCTTGTAGATGGTGAAATCCTGAAATTCCATACAACTGTGCATTGAAAAGCTTTGGGTCTCATTCACCAAGAAATGTCTTTTTAAAACCCACTTACATAGTTTTCACAAAAATTCAGATATTTATCATATTTGGAATTTGTTCTTAGGTAAGAACAGAATCTATGCACACTCAAGAGCACAAAGGTGCAAACAGTTCTGCAGTTTAAGAACATTAATCTGATGTACACTTTTCTTAGGAAGATCTTGGTAAATGAGGCCCACTGTTCTTAAACTGTTGGACTATTTGCTCATGTATTTTATTGCAAAGTGGCGAGAGAGCCTTTAGTGAATGAAAGCATCACCTGTTTAGCTGTGGGAAGTTTTAAAACAGGTATTTTTGATCATTCTTCAAACTTCCCAGTCCTACTTTGTATTTTTCTCAACCCTGCAGGCATCCAATTTGCAATTACCATATGTTTCCAAAAATCAAGCTTCATAAGGTAAACAATTTAAATAATTTAACAAATGTTTTTGATTAAATACCTGTAAAAAACAGTTTACAATTCACTGCTTTCTGATTTTATTTGCATTTTACCTGATAGACATGCACGTTGGCTAGCATCATGCTGTGTGATGGGGGAGAGAGAGGACCATCCCAGAAAGAGTGGGCACAGATGACTGTGGCATCACCAGGAAATTCACTCTCCCAAATGGTGCATACAATGCCTAAACAGTTGTACTCCATAAGTCCTAATGTAGCCCTTCTGTATATGTTATATCTGCATTAATGCACAAAATGTTGTTTGTTTGCTTAATTACCATTTTTAAATTCTATGAATTTTGATTATGCTGATAAGCTGATAAGAAAGCATCACGTTCACTTAAAAAATGATTTGTAATTCACTTACAGCAGGATCGTAGAATGTACAGCCCTGAAAAGACACATGAATACAGACATTTCAATAGTGCACAGATCACTATTTCTGTTTGTTAGCCTGCTGTATCTATCTATGTTTTGACTCCCAAGTCCAAAGAAACCAAAAGCATTCCATGTCTATAAAAACATGTGAAAATAAGTTAACACACTCTCTACAGAGAACACTCTTATATATGACATTTTCCAACATATTTTTGCACAATATTTGCACAGGCCACAATTTATTTTTTTTCTGTATGTTTATGTATTGTTGTAATGCATTAAATAACATTAATAGTGCATTAAAATATGCAGAAGCATTAACTTATTTTGTACTTAGAAAAGCAACAAAACATGCAATTTGCCATAGGGTGCTCAAATGTTTGCATACAACTGTGCATTTACAATAGTTAAGTAAAAAAACAGATTTATTGTGTTTCTTGTTTGAAGTTTGAAGTGGAATATTTAATGTGACCCTGACCAAAAGCCTTGCATATGCAGTGGTCAGCAACATCCACTCAAGATTGCCCCCTTGTCCTCTTATTAGACTCTTATGGTCATTGTCTGAATCGATAGATGTGTGATTTGGCAGTGCATGTGGGTTGTCGTAAACAAATGCAGTGCATTTTAACTGTGTTTGTAAAATACTGTTTTGTTAGACCTGAATAGCAGCAGTTTTTCACATAAAACTTTTTTAGGGGCATGGTTCTCAAGGTGACATGGTTAAAGGGGAATTGCACTAATCTTTCAAACTATTTGCACAGTACAGTGGTCAAGATATAAATAAAGTCATTCAGAGTGGTTTAAATCATTCATCGTAGAGAAATTCAGATTTCTCTCAGAAATTTGAATGCATGCTTTAGCCAAAATCAAATGCGCACAGTTTTCCAACTTACCCCAAATGCAACTGATCAGCCAAGAAATGTTTTTATTTTTGCCTCTTTTTTTGCCCCCCTTTTTTTTGCCCCCTAAATGTCTCAAAATCTAAATAAAAAAAAAAATTTAAATAAAATTTTTATGACCTTATATTGTCCATTAGGATTAAAATAGACACTCAGATACAAATTCAGGGAAAAGTCATTGTTTATCTGCTACACCTGCTTCTGTCTTTGATATTCTTAACTGACTAGAGCTGTAGCGCTGCTCTGCCTCAGGTTGGCGCTGTAGTAAACTGGCTCACCCAGTGGGTCCTTCATAGCCTAGCAACCGTAACTTTGCCCAGATACCTCTGAAATACATATATGCCATAGCATATTTATGTATGCTTTGCTATTCTTTGTAAATCTGAAAACTCATAAAATTTTCCAAGAGACTGGTGGAAAGAGAAAATTGTTACTTGTTTCTCAACCCAAAGATGAAAGAGGTGTGTAAGAGCTCAGTTAATGTGTGGAAGACTGCATCACCCAATTAGAAAAGAGCAAAAGAAGAATTGTTAAACTAAACATTTTGTTGCCATTGATGCTACCATTAACACCACTTTGGCAAGTGGCTTAGCCAACACTGGAGTAGCCAGTGGGACCCCCTTAATACCAGGGTGTATTTTACACACTGCACATAAGCAACTCTATTTGAGATTACTTACCAACTCAAAGTGGTTTCATGGCAACTGTGTGAGGCAGTTTGCATAATTGGTAAGCTAACACTACTTGTAGCTGAAGCAAACTTAAGAGCATAAGACTTCAGAACATAAGACCAAAAAGTGTTTGAACTTGGAACACTTGGTTGACTATGGGGTGAGAGGAAATGGTGGAAATCTTTTGGTTTTTTTTTTTTTTTTTTTTTTACCATTTTTCTACAATTGTTTATTTAAAACCTTAAAAAAATCCACATTTTTTTCAAAATTTTGACATAATTAAATAATTAAGACAAAGTCATTCAGAGTAGTTTGATATAAATGCTTTGTAATGGAGAAGCTGAAGATCTGAGTCTGAGTTCCCATGACTGAATAGTGATGAGAACAAGGTTATTGTTTCAAATACACTGCCTGAAAACACTTTTATAATAGTTTTGAGATTATATTTTGGCCTTAAAATCATTTACTTTAAACATTCATGATAGAGAGGCCATTCTAACACAAAACAGTCCCAAGGAAAATATGTTTTTTTTTCAAAATTACCATTATTTTACCATTATCAATGTCTTGTATAAAACTTAAAAGTTTTTTGCCTGACAGTAAAGAAAATAAAAGGGCTGTATTTACACTGTAGACATTAAGACCCCTGGTTCTCCTGGTGTGAGTACATTTTTCTACGGTAAACAATTTCACATCTAATCCCTCTGAATGACCTTGTTTGCATCTCAGTTCTCATTATGAAGTAGAAATGCTGAAAACAGGGCATTCTTTAAACGGTATATGTAACAGTTAACACAAACTTTGTCAGAGGGGAGCCAGGCTATTGTTTATAGTAAAAGACAGTAAGGTGTGTAGGTGTAGGTGTGAGGAATAATGTGACAGAGTAGAGACAGAGCGGGTACAATGAGACTTGTTTCAGAGATCTCTGGGGGGTTGGGGGGACAGGGCCTGGGACCATCCCACCTTCATATGAGCCTGTCAATGAGCATTTGGCAGACAGCTCCAGATCTGATGGTGCAGACAGAGGAATCTGATCTCAGTGCAGGGAGGCGGAGATGCAGCATGTGCTACAGGACGAGTGGAAAGAGGGAAATCCACCTGGCATTCATTTAACTGTCAGTCGTCATATTAAAGAGGGAAGGAGATTAGAGAGATAAGAATGGAAAAAGAAGCAGTGACAAACTACAGATGGAAATGAGAAGGAAAGCACAACGGGAAGACAGAGGGGAGGTGGAGGGAGGGGGGAAATAGGGAGACCAGTCAGCGCTGGTGACCTTAGACGGAGAAACTCAAGGTTTGCGAGATTGCCTCTCCATTCCTGTCACATTTTTCACTGCAGAAAGGCATGCCAAAATATGATGAAAGACTGGCATGAGTGGCTGTGACACGACATTCGACACCGTCAACTTGAAGCCCATTCCCCTGTCACAGACACACTGCCTCTTGGGGTAAATTGCTGTAATTTGTGTTATGCTTCTCAAAGAGGCAAAGAGAAGGCTCCCCTGCTACAGGGCCATCATTCTTATGACTGAGGTTTCATGCTTAAACAAGTCTATTTGACTTTGGAGAAATGGAGAAATGTGCAGGTGATTTTCCTTAATCCCTTTAAAGTGTGCCTATGGCTTTGAGCAAGAAGGCTTTTCGCTCTGGCTTTACGTTCAGGTGATGATTCTATTTCTTATAATCGAGACAACATTTGGAAGCAAGAAAATGGAGCTCTAATTGTGACTGTGTGAGCAGTTTTCATTTGCATGTCGTCAAACGTATGCATGGCTTTGACAAGGTGAGATGTAAGTTCAGCTGGGAATTCAGCCTGAGGACAAATCTACTGGCATATTTTTATATGCTTCATAATTTGTTGCCTGGTAGATTTGTTCGTGAGGCTCGAGGGATGGAACACATGCTCAAATACAGCAGAACTGACAAAACAAGCATTCTAAAAGAGGGAAGAATAAGAGTGAACGGAAGACTCCAGTGCTCTGTAGCATATGGTTGATTACCACAGACAATAACTTCCTTGTACTGAAAACAACAGAAAAAGTGTATAGTATATCTTTCCTGATGTTTCAGGAAAGAATCAGAAAGCATTGAACAGAAAATGAAACAGAACCCTTAACAACTAAACATAAGATGATTTAGTGTGTCCACTTTTTAGATTTATCACAGCTTCTATTCTGTTCAGGAGACTTGCTTTCTCTTTTTCAAAGAAATCTGCAGGGATGCTTTTCACACTTCCAAAGTTCAGTTCTAGAAGTTGGTTGCATTTTCTGCTTCTCATGATCCAAGTAATCCCAAACACATTCAGACATGTTGAGGTCTGGAAAGGCACCATCACAGCTGAACAGTGTATAGAGGTTTTTGAACAACATATGCCTCTTTCTGGGAAAGCCTTGCATATTTCAGCAATGCTAAACCACATACTGCATCCATCACAATAGCAAGTGTCCGGGTGCTGAACTGGCCTGCCTGTAATCCAGACCTTTCACCAATAGAAAACGTTTGGCGCATCATGAAAGGAAAATCCGAATCCAGCAGATCCAGGACTGTTGAGTGGCTAAAATCCTACATCAAACAAGAATGGGACAACATTCCTCTCCCAAAACAGCAATTTGTCTCCTCATTTTCCAGATGTTTACATCTGTTGAGGGGATGCTACACAATGGTAGACGTGGACCTGTCCCATCAGGTTCTCAATGAGTTTGTTTTTCATGAAATAGTACATTTTCAACATTTGATATGTATTTTGTGTTCTATTGTGAAAAAAATATGGGTCTTTAAGATTTGCAAATCGTTGCATTCTGTTTTTTATTTACATTTTACACAGTGTCCCAACTTTTTTTTGGAATTGGGGTTGATATTTTTCACAATCCCATATAAAAGTACCTGCTTTAACTCCCAATAATAACAGTGACTCTATACAAATGATACGGTTATTGACAGATGAGATAATAATTCTAAGAGTGTTAATCCGTGGAGCTGCAGTGGCACTAAGACTATATCATTCAAATGTAATCTGATGAGTAATAACTTTATTTAGTGATGCCTTTGAGGGATTTGAGATAAATACTAAATACATGCAGATTTCTTCAAATGAAACTGTAATGACTGTAAACAATTCCAAGTTTGAGTACAATTATATTTAACATCCAAATTTAACAAGTGTGAGTCAGTGCATGATATATAAAATGCCATCGTTTAACATGCATAAATAATATGTGGGGTGTATTTGAATGGCGCTCAGCCATAACCAGACATGGCAGTGCAGGATCGGTGGCCCACTGCTGTTTGATGTCTTACATTGATTTGTTTTGATCTCATCTTTCAGTGCATGTCCATTGTGCCATGGAGAGGATCCATCAGCCCTTATCTCTGTGACTCCCCTGCCCCCTTTAGAGAACAGAGCACAGGCAAGGGGAACTTTCGCCCACGGGTTTACAGTTCATCTGACCTGTCTGTTCAAGTCTTTACTTACCTTAAATACACAAACTGTAAAAGACGAACGCGCCATATGTCCGTTCATAGACACCTACAATGTTGCTCTTGAAACCAAGGGCATGAATGCGGAGTTTGTCCTTCTTTGTTGTGGTTACAGCCTCTGCTCTTTTGGGAAGACTAGATGCTGCAACATTGCTGTGAGGATTTGACTGCATTCAGCTGCAAGAGCATTCATGAGGTCAGGTACTGATGTGATTAAAATCTCCAATTACTCCCCAAAAGTACTGGACGGAGCGCCAACACTCCAGAGAACACAGTTCCACTGATATATAGCCTAATTCTGGGGGGCTTTATTCCCCTTTAGCTGATGCTTAGCATTGGGCATGGTGACCTTGGCTCATGTGCAGCTGCTCCAGAGCGTTCTATTTTTTTGGCAGTGCAAATTATTCGAGCTGTGTTTGAACCTAAATCAGCAATAGGTCAACTCAAAGTAGCTGAATTCACTAATTAGGAAGCGAGTCATATTGTGCATGTAATACTTCACATCAGGCAGTTCATAGCTTTTCAGAACTTTATGAAGCATCTGCCACTTTGATGAGAGTCTGACTGAGCAGAGTTTTCAGGCTGAGTCATCAGTGACATGAGAGGAGATGCAGTGGCAGAGACTGGAGGCATCTTAGGCTTCTTTTGGCATATTTGTCACAAGATGTTACTGATGACTAGTGTCATAATTAATTCAGTGTACTCAGTTACATGAACTCATGAACAATTTTGATGTCTTTCCAGAGTATTTTCAAATGATAAAATTCATACTTCTGCTCAGGTTTATTAGTGAGGAAAGTTTACTTTTAACTCAGTTACACCTTAGACATTTAGTTACTCATTTTTTTATGTTTATTTTCATTCCGTAACATTGGTGACATCATTTTACTGCTCTTTGATTAGTCACACCTCTTACCTTTGTGGTTTATTATTTGATTTTAGCATCAAAAATATTTAAATAGCTTTTTAAAGCATTGGTACAGCTTCATTACTCTGACGATGGAAAACTGAGCAATTCAAATTCTGTTTTTAAAAAAAATCAGCTTTTCTACTAATTCACATTTTCAGAGTCACTCAATTCACATTTTCTGATTACTTTTACTCTTTTTCAAGTTCAGTTGCATTTAGTTGATATTTACACACACACATTGTGTGTGTGTGTAAATATCGCTTCTTAGGCATCTACAGTGGACTGTCCAAATAAAGTGTTTTAAAACAAAACCATGCAAAAAAGCATTTGAAGCGAGTGTAAAACGTAGTGTAAATGTATTTTGAACATAGTTCCAGAGGAATACCTGTCAACCCTAGTGATACTTGTGCACTCATAGATCTTCTATTTCAGTATCACTGCTGCACCAAATGTGGAACATCACTTGAATTATATCTGGTCAGCAGTGGTCCTCTGGTGGTCCCTTTCCAGCTATGTGGAGAGGGCTGCAGCAACAGATTGGCTACAGCCAGTATTTGCAAATATGCCTGAATGGTGGGCATTTCTTACAAAATGGTCAGTAATAATAATAATAATAATAATCATAATCATAATCATAATCATAATCATAATCATAATAATCATAATAATCATAATAAGCTCTCTATATATGGCGCTTTTCATGCCAGTGGCTCAAAGTGCTTTACAGGCAGGTGATATAGCTTAACAGTAATACAAGTAATTATCACTATTAATTTCACAGATCAAATTAAAAGGATAAATACCAAGAGACGTAGCATTTTAATTAAACGCCATGTAAAAGAGACACGTATTTTGATGTTTCTTAAAAGCGTGCACTGAGCTTGACTGTCTAATAAAAGGTGGAATTGATTTCCACAGTTTAGAAGCATAACTGAAAGAAGCCTCTTCACATTTCTATATTTTACAGAAGGTATTTGCAGAAGGTCAGTATCTGCAGATCACATATCATATGCTGGAACATAAACAGACAGACATTCTGTGATATAAGCAGTGCAGTATTTAAGGTCATTTAGAGCCTTAAACGCTAGCAGCAGAACTTTAGAAAATATATCATGAAAGATACAGGTAGCCAGTGTCGTTCTTTTAAAACAGGAGAGACGTGATTCCTCGGAGAGTGTAGGCACAAGGTAGAAAGAGATTCCATGGTTTGACCTTGTGAATTAAATGGCTTTTTTGTGTGTTAAAATGTTAATTAAAAGAACCTGAATTCCTTTTAGAAGTTGGATTTTAGATATTCAGTTGCATACCATCAACAAAGTTTTACGTTAGGTCAGTTTCAGGTTTAATGCTCTTGTACAGACCTTAAAATTCAATTCCAATTTGAAATTTCAGGTGATATCATCCTGTAGCATGTGACAGAGAACAACACAATAAACATCTTTAACTGACAAACATCAAGAACGACACAAATACTTCCTTTTCCAAGTGGCACGCGCCTCCTCTGATCCTGGTGCAGCCATGTCTCTCGGGCTTCTGGAAACCAGCACCAGCCGGTTGCAGGTCACTAAAATACATATTCAAAATCATAACATTCAAATTCAGATTTTTGCATTGAAATTCAAATTTCTAGTGGCATAAATCTAACTTTGTATTCAAGCTGTTTATTGAAAGTGCCCTTTGAATCAGAGAGTCTTATTAAAGAGAAGACTGTTCCAAAGTTTGGGGGCTCAAGCCACAAATGCAGTTTCCCCTTTTGGCTTCAGTTTTGTCCTTGGAACAGCCAAAAACCTTTGAATAAAGACCTTACACTTGCAAAGGAAGCTAACAATTCACAAATATATTCAATAGACTCACCATGTGGCTGGATAAGCACCAGTACTTTAAAATCAATTCTAAGTTTACTGGTAGCCAGTAAATAGAAGCATGCACTGGGCTAATGAACTATGTCTAGACATCTCACCTTTAAGTGTACCAGAGTAGGCGAATTGTTCATTTGATTGCTTGTGGTTGTTGCTAAGGTTAGATTTGTGCCCTGATCTAATTTACTGACATGATGAATGTGACTATTTTTACACATATTTACCTCTTTCAATATATCTATTTGCTCTTGTGTGTAACACTTTACACTGAGTGAATGAAACATCTTTATTGGTTTATAGACTTGTTTGCCTGTTTTTTTTTAAAGGAGGCCACTTTTGGTTACATTAAAGGGGAAATCATAATTTGCATAATTAAATGGAAATCATGTCAACAGTTATGCAGAGTGATTTGACGTGAAATCCTCTGTTCTAGAAATAGAGAACAGAATTGGTCACAGTGGTATTGATGGAAACCAGATGTCTAGAGTTTGCCTCTAAAAGATCATCATAAGTTGGTACACAAAGTGTTAATAAGTACATGGCAATGTCTGCGGCATTGTTTATAAATAGTTTTGAGATAAGATTTTAGGCTAAAATGTATTTCTAATACATTACTGGGGGAGCTGTACATGTTACGTGCTGTAAGGCAAAATAGTCCCCAAAGAATTTTATTTTCTTCAGGTTTACTACTGTTTTACCATCATCATTACATATTAAAAACTCAGAAGACACATGTAGGTTCACTGGTTGTCTAAGATACAAAATAATATGGCTAATTTTGTGTTGTAGTTATTGAGACCCATAGACCTGGAGTCATGGAGTCAGTAGATTTCATTTTTTGGTATATTAAGCTGGACCATTTTTCTGCAGTCTGAAAGGCGAAAAGCCACGTGAAGTCTGATACTTTTGCAGACGGTTTTAAATCGGATTCAAATCTGATTTCTGGATATGTGACTAAGTTTGCCTCATGTCTTTACATGTGTTTTTTCATCATTCTGGGCAACTCATGATATCAGAATATGTGACAAATTCAGCCCAGCACATTCACATATTACAGCTTAAACACAGAGACTTGAAGCTTTTAACAGACATTTAGGTCACATATTTTAACTTTTTACTCCCATCGACCCACCACCAATGGGAGGGGCATTGTGGATCGGGCAGTGTCCGAAGGCGTGGGCCTTGGCGTTCTGATCCTCGGTTGCTGACACTGGCTGGTTAGGATGTCTCTTGGACGCCTCCCTTGGGAGGTGTCACAGGCAAGTCCACCCGGGAGGATCAAATCAAATCTAATTTATTTGTATAGCGATTTTTACAACGGATGTTGTCACAAAACAGCTTTACAGAATTTCGGAAAAGACAAAGTTTCAACAGCTCTGTAAGAATGTACAGAAACCCCCTGGTGGGCAAGCCAGGGGCAACAGTAGCAAGGAAAAACTCCCTCAGAACTGAGGAAGAAACCTTGGGAGGAACCAGGCTCACCAGGGGGGACCCATCCTCCTCTGGTCAAACTCCCTACAAGTGATTATACTACTAATATTAATAGCAGTAATATTGGTATTAGGAATAACTAGGAGTCTATGAGAACATCAGTGTAGGGTGGTGGAGGAGACCCCGGGGAAGACCCAGGACACGCTGGCGTGACTATATCGCCCAGCTGGCCTGGGAGCGCCTCGGAATCCCCCCCAGGGAGCTAGTGGAAGTGGCTGGGGAAAGGGAGGTCCGGGCCTCATTGCTTAGGATGCTGCCCCCGCGACCCGAACCCTGGAGAAGCGGAAGATGATGAATGGATGGATGGATGGATGGATTTTTAACTTTGTTTGTTGCTTACTGTGACTGCTTCATTAAAATATCCAATAAAAGATCCTAAAGCCTGTCTCTTGTCTGTTGAGCAGCTCAGCCTACACAAATGTCAAGTTGTTTAACTATGTAGGCAATAAAAAGGGAAATATAGTGTGACTGTTCTGTTAGCTAGTCATCGTTGTTAGGTTCATTAAGTATTGCCTCTACCCCACCTATGCGTTGTTACTATCATAGCCAAAGTAGATATGCAAGCAAATGCGACTACTGCCTGACCATAGACGGAGCCCTGTTGGTGACATCCTCCATCCATCCATCCATTTTCTAAGCCGTTTCTCCGTCAGGGGGTGCTGGAGCCTATCCCAGCAGTCTTCGGGCGGAAGGCAGGATACACCCTGGACATGTCGCCAGTCCATTGCAGGGCAGACAGACAGACACAGTCACTCACACACTCACGCCTAGGGGCAATTTAGCATGTTCAATTGGCCTGATAGCATGTCTTTGGACTGTGGGAGGAAACCGGAGAACCCGGAGGAAACCCACGCAGACACGGGGAGAACATGCAAACTCCACACAGAGAGGACCGCCCTGCCGGGGAATCGAACCCAGGCCCTCCTTGCTGTGAGGCGACAGCGCTACACATCACATGGTGACATCCTGTATAAATAAAAATAATGTGTGGCCAGGACTTAGCAAGGCATGGGAACCAGAAAAAAATTGTGGCCATAGCTTAATAAGGAGTGTGGACAAGATCCTAGTGCATGTCCATGACTCAGTAAGGCATAGGAATGACCACAAGGTCAAGGCTTAAACATCTCATTTCCATGTCTTGCTAAGTCATGGCCATGACTTAATTATCTCATTCCCATGCCTTGCTAAGTCATGTCCATGACATAACTATCTCGTTCCCAAACCTTACTGAGTTGTAGCCACACATTAGGATCTCGTTCATTGTTTTTATTTATACAGGATGTCACCAGCAGGGCTCTGTACAAATCACATTTGGTCACTTATAACTTGAAATCTGAACAGTCCGTCCATAAAGTCAGATATAAGAGACAAATCTGATTTGTCCAGCAGTGTGAACAAAGCCAACAGGAAAGTACAACAACCCACTGTGAATGACCGCTGAATCATGCAGAAATGTTCAGTTCCCCTTAAAGTGACTTTATCAGTAACCTGAACTCATTGTTGTGGATGTCGCAGCAAGTGATGACGCAGGGATGTCAGCATTGTAGTGTTTCATCTGCTCTGACTGACCAGCTCACCAATTCATCAATCAGTTATTCTCTAGATCACAGCGGGTGTTTTTGGAGCAGTGAACTGTGCTAATATAACTAATGCCATGTGTGGGCGGGGCTAAACGCTCACTAACTTCAGTTCAGTTATGCATTGGTCGATGTGAATGTGATCGCCAGCGCTTTGTGGGCACGAATGGAGTGGAACACGTGGAGCGTTTTTTTCCCACCGCTATTCGGACATGCAAAGCCTCCTGCGCTAGGATTGGCTAGTCGTTCACGCTCGCAAGCGTTCTAGAACACTATTCTAATTAATCCCGCCTCCTGAGCTCCGATTGGCCACTACTTTTGCTCACAAGCGTTCTGGAACGCTAATTTAAACCTACTGACGATCTATGAGTATGAAGTTCTAGCCAATCCTAGAGCAGGAGAGCTACTACTAGCGAATCACAACACAGTGGGCGCGGCTTGTGTGAAGACGGGTGTGGAAAAAAACCCTAACATTCCGCGCTGCCGTGAGGATCAGCGGATGCTGAAACTGGCAGAGTTGCATGATGCTGCTCGGAGAGCCCCGAACGACACCATCAACCAGATTCAAACCGTTTCTTTAACCTGTGTTTTGTTTTTATGTTATTATTATTGTTTTGGTAAAAACTGAACTTTGTAGCTCTCTCTGCTTCTTTTTCGTCTTTTGGCGACATTCATGTCAAAGGGAAGTTCCGCTGGCCTCCGTGACTGAATCTGGGCAAGTTCGGACCGAGCGTCTCATCATGGCGCCTCAAGAAGGGAAACTTTTGCGCTTTGTCTGGCCACTTTTGCTCATCGCTGTCCATCCGCTCTCGCTTGCGCGCGCCGATCCTCCGCTCTATTACGGGCATGTGGTGGACGGGGCGCCGGCGGGGACTGCGGTGGCCGGACTCGTGCTGCCCGGTGGAGGCGCGTGCCGAGGCGCTTTGCGGGGCGAGCGCTCCGAGGACTTCTCTCTTTCTACGTCCGCGGACGGGCGCGGGCTCCTGCTGCGATCCGCCAAAACTTTGGAGCGCGAGCTGAAAGCGAGCTACCTGCTGCACGCGCTCCTGCAGGGCTGCCCGGGCACCGGGGATGCGGTGACCGTGCGCGTGGACGTGCTGCCCGGAGGCAGGCGGCGGAGGGAGGTGACCGGAGAGCCGCATTACACCGTGGCGCTGGCGGAGGGCGCGAGACCCGGGGATGCGGTGTTCACAGTGCCGGACGAGCGCTTCACTGAGCGGCGCTTCGAGGTACTGGCAGACGGCGGAGGAGCGGTGCGCGTGCAGCGGGACTCCGGCCGCGTGTACTTGGCGCGCGCGCTCACGGCGCCTACCTACGTTACGCTGAAAGTGCACAACGCCAGAGGTGAGGCTGACTTCATAACCCTGCTGTTCTCTGATCAGACTGGCTTTACCTTCCTATGAAAAGACGTCATGATTAATAATAATTCAGGTAATACAAACCCACAGAGAGCCCTGCTGGAGGAGATTTGAGCTGCGTCCCAAACCTCATACTGCTATACTACACATACTACACTAATGAATGGACTTCTATGGGTGCTGGACTATTTTTAACATGCTGTTTAGTATGGTAGTATGCGGGTTTGGATCAGAAAAATGGTGCAGCCCTTAAATAGTGATAACGTATTATTGTTATGTTAAATAGTTTAAAATGTAATGGTTTGTACATCATATAGACTATGAGCTTTATATGCAAAAACAAGCATAAGAAGTGTTATGTTTGAGGTCACACTGGCATCACAGACAGCACACTGTTGGGTCAACCTACTAAAGAAACCATGTGGACAGTGTGTGGAAGCAAGTCCTTCCTCACAGGTTGTAGACTTCGCTCTGGATGGTCTTAAGTGCGACTGAAAAGCTGCTCTAGACTGGTGTAGCAGCCCTGCACTGCACGTTTTAGTGTATTATCTGCCCCACCACACCTGACTTACCTCATCTACTTATTTCTTCATGAGGTTAAATGGGCATGTTGGAGCACCAGGGCTGAGAAGCGCTGGGCTGGCGGACCGTTTCCCGAATCGAGAAGTGTTTGGAAGCTGGTTATGATAAGCAGCTGTGCAGAGACACGGGACTCTTCACCCTCACTCACAAATGCCTTAGCATAATATTTCCCCATCCTGGTCCTGGAGTCTGCCTGTTTTCCCTGCTGATATCTTTCTGAACTCCTCAGCTCATTAGTTTGCCCTTCATCTGTTTAAAATAGTGTGTTGGGAACGTGGGCAGCGAGTGCAATGCTGTGGGAGTCCAGTGTCAGCACTGAGAAACAGTGACTGGGCTTGTGTCTTCATTCATCTGTGAGAGAGATGCACAACTGAAGCCCACACTCACGCTTATTTAGCCTCCAGACTTCTTTGTCCTAGCCAAAGTCTTTTACTCCGTAACATTAAGACCACAACCATGCTTAAGCTTATTAGGTTAGCTAATTAGCTGAAAATGATGATTATTAAAGGGCAATTCAGCAGATTTTTTTAAACTCTGCATAATTCAACAGTGGAGATGTGAAGTTATTCAGAACGGTTCATTTTAGAGAAATTTACTGACTTTCTTTACAGTGGTGCTGGTAGGAACCAGGGGTCGAGATGTCTACAGCACAAATATTGCCAATTTATTTACTATCATGAATGACAAGTGCACCTACATGTGTCTCGTGAGTTTCTCTATAACAGAGCACTTCGCATCAAACCACTCTAAATGACTTTTCCTACATCTTAAACATTTAATTATGCAGATATTTTTTTTAAATCAGTGTAGTTTCTCTTTAAGTTATAGGTTGTGAGTACAAGAAGTCTGGACCAAGGGATAGATCCATGAATGTTAAGGGGTTTATTACATTTGCTGTGGACAGAGGAGGCCAGTTGTCTGTTTTGTATAACAAATATACAGTATCTCTCAAAAATAATCTCTTATTGCTACCTTTTCAATCTGTTGTACTCAAAATACTGAGCCAACAGGAACAAGTAAGTTGACTATATTGGAGTGCTCTGTGATTCATGCCACATTGTTGATTCTGATCTGTTGATTTACCTTGTCTGGCACCTTTCCACTACAAACTTGTCTTCAACAAACACTGTCTTGTTAGTTGGTTTGGAGATGATCACAGGTTGTTTGTAAGGTAAACAGCATTAACACACATGGGTTTGGCTTATTTAGTGTTGGTTTGTAACACCCAAAGCAAAGCATCACGTCCGTTTATGTCCCTGACAGATGTCCAGTCAGTGTAGAGTACATAAAGGGGAATTCCACCAGCTTTTCAAAATTGCTGCACAACTCAGCCATTGATATGTAAACAAAGTCATTCAGAGTGGTGTGATGTGAATGGATCTTTGTAGAGAAACTTACCAACTCAAATCTCTTTACAGTGGAGGTGAGAGGAACCAGGAGTTGTGTCTGCAATCCAGATATAGGCGTTTTATTTGTTATCCTAAATGGTAAAATAGCGGTGAGTCTGAAAAAACATCAGTTTTCTTTGGGGACTATTTTGCCTTGCAGTGTGCTCTCCACCTTATTTGTGCTTAAAAATATGTTTTAGCTAAAACTGTTTTGCAAAACTATCATGAAACAGTGTCTCAGGCATCAAGCAGTGCATTCATAACCATTTCTGTAATGTCTTTCAATGAGGGAGCTTTTAGAGGCATTGAACTCTTCAGACGTCTGTCACCACTGCTGTGAGCAACTCTGACTTGAAATTTTTTCAAATGGAGTAACTGTCAACTGTGGCACTTTTTTCGTTCTCCTTAGTTATGCAGTAGTTTGGGAAACATATGGTCACAATATTGATATAATGAACCGAGTAACAGAGCAGTTGTGGCTCTAGCCGCACCACTAATGGGAATAAATTGTGACATGTTGGGTAAACTGAAATAAGGTTACCAACATCATTGGGCCTGGTCAGTGTAAATATTATGATGAAGGCCACTAATTAGCAACATGAATTTAGATGAAGTGGCTTGGGCCATGCTGGCCTGATTTTGTTAATCAGGGCCTTAAATATGAACCTACATCCACTGTTTGTTTGGAGTAATTAGCGATATTTACCCACCTGGAAGTCACCAGAGACATGTGCTTTGTGTGTCTCCGATACCTTGTCCAGGACAGGATCCACTGTTTATGGGGGGGAACTGGAGTGTTTGTTTTTGTATGTCAAGGCCTTATCCCTCATTATGTGACTGTAATTGCCTCAGCTTCTGATTTAAGTCAGCTAGTGATTGTTTTGTGGATTAAGAGGCTAAAGTATGGCTCATGACATGTTTACTAGACGAGTACGGGGTAACTCTGGCACTGTTAATCATGTATAATCAGCATTCGCAAGCTCATCAGTCTTCACATTTACCAAGCTGTCTAGCAGCTGTCGGCCACATAATCTACCTGCTTTGGCGTTTTTCTGGAAATGGAAAATGAATTCATTACTTCTGCCTGCTGAGCCTCTCCCATGACAATTTTACTTTCTTTCTTTGCATAATTTGGTGTTGTGATAAACATCAATGTCTCAGCAATTGCAACATTCCAGTAGTGCAGATAAAACATATTTCTGTTGGAAAAGTGGAGCGGATTGGATCCTTAACATGG
Source organism: Pygocentrus nattereri (assembly GCF_015220715.1). Taxonomy (NCBI): domain Eukaryota; kingdom Metazoa; phylum Chordata; class Actinopteri; order Characiformes; family Serrasalmidae; genus Pygocentrus; species Pygocentrus nattereri. The sequence goes on along the minus strand of NC_051213.1, from coordinate 33,676,208 downwards.
TCATCTACACCAATCTGACTATGTCAAGCAAGTGCATTATTAAAATAAAGAAAAGATTTTTTGAACGATGCCATAGAAGAACAACTTTTGGTTCCCCAAAGAATCACGTTTGAAAAAGGATTGAAAAAGGTTTTGAGTGTGAAGAACCATTTTAAGGGTTTTTTTAACCTGCATGTTATGTAAAAGTTTTAAACCAAGAGCATTTGGCCTAAAACTAGAGTACTAAATCCCTCAGTGCTAGACAGAATTTGTGGATTTATGGAGTTTTAGGTTTTTGCTCATCAATGTTCTCTCACTACAATACCTGACATGCATTATGAAAACACATTGTGTAGCCATTGGCAGTCCCTCTGGTGTCATTTAGTCCTGACTGCTAGGCTATGGTTCTGTAGGCTAATAAGTACAACCAGGCTTGCAATAGTGTAGCTCTTACAAAATTGTAAGCAAACCTGAAAATCTATCCTTTTTCCACACAAATGGAGCTCCAGAGACAAATTTTTATCCTTTCAATCAGCAAAAAGGAGTTACCCAGGTAGCTTGCTAACTTTAGCATTGAACTTGTCGTCCTCATCTGACAGGACATTTCTGTTTGAATGATCCATTCTCTCCATTGTAACGATGACTTGTAGATGGTTTCTACAGCAGTACAGCCAAATTAAGAGAGCCAGCTTACTCATCTGCTATATTTCTGTATTCACCAGCTAATTGAAAGATAAATACATTTGAAACAGCTTGCCTGCAGAAACCCACCCCAAAACAGTTGCAGTTTTTGAGAAGTTCATAATCCAAAGGGCTTTTTCCCAGTCGTTCAACAGGAAAATCTTATATTACTGTGGCACTACTGTACACATGTTTACAACAGATGTAGTGATGGTGACATTATTCATTTTGGCCATGAAGTCAATGAGTGCCCCATTAAGGGTTCTTCATTACATGAGGGTTCTTTATATTTTATACAGGTTCTTATCACCCACACACCTCATTAACAAAAATGGTTTCCTAAAGATCCATTCACTGACAGGTTCCTAAGGGAATCAAAAGCATCTTTATTTTTCAAAGTGTGGCCTCCCAATACTTTATTCCAAAGCTATGCAGCCTCTGCCTCCTGCTTGCCACCTCACATTTCATTTATCAAGCTTAAAGCTTATTGTCGTTCCTTTTTTGATGCTGCTGGTTCATTCGGTTGTTTGAACAGAACTGTCACTTTAAACACTCTCCTCATCCTGTCCTCATCCTAGTCAGAAAGCAGCACAGTAGGAACAGTGTCCCTTCGGTTGCAGGCTCGCTCTGTACTTCATTTAGTGCAGAGATGCTGCCTGCAAGACCATCTCCCCAGTCACGTGTGGTGAAAGCAAGCCAGCGCACGGGGTCTTCTGGGAGATAATTATGCTGGAAACTATTGTCTGGCCTCATGCTAACACTATTGTATATGTGTATGTGTGTGCGTGTTTGAAAAGCGATGTTTGTTTTCTCCTATTTAGATGAGGAATTTAGATAAAGTTGTCCCATCTGTGTGCATTGCCTATATATTCTTTCAAACGTTACAATCCAGCATGCACAACACAGTATGGGTACAACATTGGAATAATTAGTGCAGTAAAAACATACAGTGCATAATGCAGGAATTAGCTACTGCAGAATCTTTGTACTGCCATCCAGACTAATGTTAAAGAGCCCAAATAATGGAAAACGGAATTTTCCTCACTTTTATGAGATGAGTTTGATGTAGTATATAAACATTGTTAACATTTTTAAAAAGTACTGTTCACTCCAAAAAAAAGCCCATTTTGAAGTCACTATTTCTATGATGTCACAAAAACACATTTCTATATATTATATTGCAATATAGGAGTGTTTCAGCCCACTATGCTTTTGGAACGATGTAGAATACTAGCCAGCCAATCAGAACAAACAGAATGGAAAATGGAATGGAAATGGAAAGTGGTCACGTAAAAATGAATTATGACTCCTTTTAGTAACTAAAACAAATGATATAAGTGGTCCTCATGGTAAAAAAAAATAAGAAGAGAAATACTGATAATAAAAAGAAGAATATTGTCATTGTAGGAAAAGGAAAAAGTGTACTTTAATGTACTTTAATGCAGTGACATTTTATTCCAAGTAAATTTGGTCCATTTCTATTGGTCCATTCCTCATGAAACGTTCACACTCCATAAAGTGGTGTAAAAGAATAATTTACAAGGTTTTGATATGAATTGAAAAGCAGTCACTGTGTTGCTTTTTATATCCCCAACACCTCCATCTTACATCCCCTATCCATGCCTCAGGTCGTATTCTGTGCCTGCACTACCTCATGGCCAACACCAGTGCGCTTTAACTGACCCCAATGCCAGACACTATTTAATTAACAAGCTTCTCATAGAGCATGGGGGGTTAACAGTTTGTCCTGCTCCATTAGCCACAGTAGCATTAGCATGCAGTGTGCCTCTTCAGGACTGTGGGGCAGACTTCTAATCCCCATAAAGACCATCCCTGCGGTGCTTCCATTGGCTTGGTAAACACTGATAATGGCTCATGTGCTGTGTGCGCGGAGCCTTCCCCACGCAGTGCTCCTACAAGCACTTTATTCACCCCCTCCAGGTAGCACAGCGCCCGTGAAAGTTAGAAAATCCTTGTAAGAAATGACTCTATCTTTTTGGGAACACCTAAATGCTCCACATGAAGAGCTCGCCTGAGGTGATATGCCGGCAAGGCTGGAGCAGTGAGGATAAATACGTGTCAGAAATACGTGTCACAGTGATGCCGTGAGACAAACACAGGAGGAACACAACAAGCGCGCCTACCCCTCAACTAAGCAACGCATAAACAGTTATCCGCTCTCTATGCTGAGTAAATCTCTATTAGATTTGCATCTGACTGGAAATAATCCATATTTTCTGCATGCTGATAAGATCTGCGCCATGAGTAATGACTGCACATAGTTAGTGAACCTTGCCAATCTGCTCATGCATTTTCCATCTGTCCTGCGTTATCATTACATTTTCAGCTTCTGTCACCTCCTTCATGTCAACAAGCCTGTAACACGGATCAGTGAGAGTGCCAAGATGCAGGGGAGGCTTGAGTGGTGGAGCTCATACACTAACAGCAATGTCCACAGCTTGTGTAAAGCTTCTTTGTCAGAGTCTAGTGGCCTTACTGTTGTTCAAGCCCCCAATTATCTTTCAGGACTCTTTTTCTTGTGCCCAGCATCTTACAGGCGTGGAGAGTGTAACTATAGGTGTAATTAGGGCCACGTGGCCTTTTGCCTCCCACACACACACTCAGTCATTCAGAAGAGCCCATTGTGGCCAGAGCGGCCAACCTGAGCTGGGGACGCTCGCCCAGCTCTCAAAGAGGCCTGTCAGCTTCCATTAAGCTCTCCGACGCTTACGGTGCAGCACGCACCACAACGACATCCAGAAATGGAGGGAGAGGTTGGAGCAAAGCTTGCAGAGACCTGTGAAATACAGAGGCAGAGATAATCATGATAAGCATTATAGGTTTAATTAGATCATTAATTTTGAGCAGACACGCAACATGAACCAAGAGCATTCTGTCTGGCTCTGTGTTTTGAATGTAAACCCACCTGTAGCCCAATGAAATTCTGACTGAACCTGACCCAACAACAAACCTGAGTTTTGCTCCTAGTCTTTTTCACACTGTGATTGACACTAATCTCACGGACTTTAGCCATTCTGGCAGTGGAATGGAAATTGACTTTAATCAATACAATCAGATAAACTATAGTTTTCTCTAACTCTGCTATCAGATTAACTAGGATAATGTTGACTCTGTTTTGAGCTATTAGTGAGCAATGAGGGATAAGGCGTAAATCATACACATTTCCATTGAAATATGTTCCATCGATGATATTCAAGAAAAGAAAATGACTGTGAGTCTTCCAAAACTGGTGGAAATTGCATTTTACAGCTACTGTGAAAAAATGTCTAAGCTACTAAAAGTAGGTGAAGTGAATAATATATTAATATTAGAATATCATTATAGTATCACCTGGAGTAATATAGCCCTTACTGTGGATTCAGTGCTGCTTCTTAAGTGATTTCTTTTTAAAGGGAAACCTGTTCACTTTTTCTAACATGAGGCAAGAATTGATATGTAAATATGCAAGTATGTTCCATATAAGTACCCATAAGCAAAGGCAATAGTTCTCAGTCAACTGAATCTGGCATATGTCTCAAAGAATAAGTTCAAATTCATTATCTTTAATATCCATTTTATATCTGAGAAAAAACTAAGCAACAGCTACAGTAACAGTGTAAGGGTTTGAGGGACGGATGTGGGCAGAGACATCACACACAGTCAGATACTTCTCTATCCAGTTTCAGAAGTTAAACATAGTGCCAAGACTTTGTTATTTTATCTGATCCAGTATGGGTTGTATGAAGTATATTTTGGACTAGGCAGTGTACAAAGATGCTTACAAGGCTGTGCATTTGACCCACACAGTATCTGCATAGAGTGCCCCTTCTGGATGTGTCAGACAGCCATGGGCAGCTGATTAGATGTGCCACTCACTGGCCATCTGAGAAGATGCTCAGCCATGTGGTCATTCTTGGAGAATTACTTCCCAACAGTGGTCATTAAGGCCACCAGAAGCCCTGCACATGGCTCAACCCACCGTCCTGGAAGATGTAATGAACATATAAATAGATAAACTGGTCATCAATTGAACAGACCATGTCCTGTCTCCTAACCAGAATGGTGGAAAAAGCGCACTTTGCCGAATCTTCTCTGCTTCAGCGCCCTTCGCTGTCACATTTAGATGAAAGGAGAAATGCGAACGCTCGGAGGCTTTACAGACCACCAGTGTCTCACCCGTTTATTTAGATCATACAATTAGTCCTTTTCCCATCTGCTGTGTTTAGCCCGAGGAACATCTTGTGATGCTGCTCTCATGCGCTGTATAGACAGCCATTATAGAAATGTACACAGGAAACTTCACCCTGCACTGAGCGATTCTGAACACCACGCTGTGTTTGTGTGTCCAGTTGTGTGTGTCTTAGAAACAAATGGAATTTAATTGTGTCCGCGTGTGCTCACCAGTGTGAGAGAGTGAGGGTGTTCAGAGGAGAGAAAAGGCTGCAGGATACATCGCTGTGAAGAAGCAAAACCTTTATAGAATGGTCTTTTTTGGTTGTAAATGAAGCCCTGGAGAAGTGTTTGGGTCTGTTTGAATCAGTGTTACGGAGGGACAGCAAGCCAGGCGTAGATACAGGGAGGGTTGTGCACTGGTGGTGAGGGCTGCAGGCAGAAGCAGGCTGTGTGAGTGTGTGTAGGCTATGGTTGTGAATTGTGATTGCCAGCAGTGAGGTGAGAGCTGTCATTCAGTGGCATATAGGAGAATTGCTGTTGTTGAAGGAGGTGATTGCTCACTTTTTCCATGGAAGAGCTGCGTGGATTACCTCTATTAGCTAGGATTGCCATTGCTTTTCAGGAAGCCCATGCCATACAAAATCCAGAGACCACTCTTTATTTATCTAATTTAAAGACAAAATGCCCATTGAGTACAAGTAATTTATTTTAGGATGAATATCTAAGTAGGTTAAATAAATTTGCTTCATTTGCAGAAGGAGGGACAAGGTCAAAGAAAAACTGGTGAAATCAACTGGTGAATCAAAAATCTATTAAGCGATACAATAAGATAAAACTCCAAAGACCTGATCACCTTCAGATAAGCAGTGCTTAAAACTTTCATACTTGTGAGAAAACAACTCAATGCTATGAGTCTGAAAGGCTGTGTAGATGTCAAGAAGCTGCTACTGAAAAAAAGAAATAGATATTAAAGTAGAAGTAGGTGTTTGTTTTAAGTCCAGACCCCAAATGTTTGAGATTACTTGGATCTTAACAAAGGAGCAAATGTAACCATCTGAACTTTGGGAGTTGGAAAACTATCCCTACAGATTTCTTTGAAAAACTGAAAGCAAGTCTCCTTAAAAGAATGGAAGCTGTGTGCAGAATTTATTATAATTAGTTCTTGAGGCCTCTGTGATTTTCTATTAAATATATGGCTCCTGCTTTTTGACAGTGATAAATGAATAACTGCACTCAATTTCTCTGTCTAGAAATGAAATTAATTAAGAAGCGTCTGTGAATTTTGCACAATACTATATGTAACTTTGTATAAATCTCCATCTCTAATGGAAGTGGCAAAAGTTTTCACACTCCACCTCCTTCCATCATCTTCCTATTAATCTTTCCTCTTAACTCTACTAGCATAAAGCAGAAGTCCAGCCCAAGTTCTCACATGTTCCCTTCCTTATGCAATCCTGTAATCACTCCTCATCAGCTATATGTCTAAAATATCCACTCTTTCTAATAAATTAATTCAGCTATTTATTGCTCACAGGTGTCTGAAACTAGAACGTAGACAGTACTACAACCATATTGTTGTGGTCAGATGAACTTCCTTGAACTTTGAAACTTTTACACACATTTCATGTCTATTTCATGATGAGTTTATAATGAACTGACTCATAGAAAAGGAATAAAATTATTCCCAAAGGTTTAAAGAAAAGGGCGGCACGGTGGCGTGGTGGGTAGCGATGTCGCCTCACAGCAAGGAGGGCCTGGGTTCGATTCCCCGGCGGGGCGGTCAGGGTCCTCTCTGTGTGGAGTTTGCATGTTCTCCCTGTCTGCGTGGGGTTTCCTCTGGGTTCTCCGGTTTCCTCCCACAGTCCAAAGACATGCAGTCAGGCCAATTGGACATGCTAAATTGCCACTAGGTGTGAGTGACTGTCTGTCTATCTGCCCTGCAATGGACTGGCAACCTGTCCAGGGTGTATCCTGGCTTCCGCCTGAGGACTGCTGGGATAGGCTCCAGCACCCCCCCCCCACCCTATTCATATTAACTTTTAGAGATATAGAGGTTTTGTTATGACAGCAACGATATGTTGAACGTGATCTAAATCCGTAAAATAAGCACTTGTGTAATTTCTGCAAACGAGATATATTGCAGAGTGCTGAGCGAGTAGTTCTGTTCTGTGCCATCAAACTCTCCTCTGAGAGCAAACTCACTTAATGATGGTAGTCCATCAATGCACATGCTCTCTCTCTCTCTCTCTCTCTCTCACCCCCCTCCCTTCCTCACTCAGTCATAGTCCCTGTAGTGATCCCATTGTCCACATCCCCTCCTCTCTGTTAATTGAACTTCATGCCAGTTCTGCAACCATCCCCTCCATTGTGTTATAATAGGTTATCGACAGGATATGCAGCGTGGCCCAGAGCTTTTTTTAATGATGAAATAAGGACAAGGTCGTCAGCGACATCACTCCACCTTCCCCCACTCTTTTGGCCTGGGTTAAACACCACCAAGCCTAAGTTGCACAGGGCCCCCAGTGCTCCCTCTGTGTTTTTTGGATCTTAATTGTTAAATTGGTCACGGTGGCTGGGATTTATTTTAATTCCTGGAGAGGAGGGTTGTCACTTTGTCTCTTTCTCCACTCTTTCGGAAATCCCTTACTTCCGCAGTGAAGGAAATTGCACTTGAAGCACTCCCGGTTTAAAACGCACTGATCTGGGATTTCAGCAGCAAACTCGTTTATCTGGGCTGACAACCCGCATTGTTAGCTGATTGAAGTTATATCAATGAGATTTAAGAAAAAAAACACTGGAATGAAAAAAGCACTCGGCTAACAGTGAGGGCTTCCAGCAAAGCTGAACACAGTTTCATTAGGAGATCAATAAAAAGTGATTGTTTACTCTGTATGGAAACTGTGGCGGTTGGAAAATGTTGTGCAATGTTCATCTCAGTGCAGTAGCCCCTGGAAAAATGTAGTAGTGTTCGTGATGGTGAGTCACTGCTGAAACACTGCTAGCTGATTGTAGAGGCTAAGTCTTGTTTTATTCTGAAGCTGGGACTAAGGATGTTCTTGCGTATTGGTGTGCTTGGTTAACAATTCAAGGTGACAGTATTCAAATACTAAAATTGCTATTCAGTTTTTCGTTATGTTTCATCATGGAAAGACTGAGAAAATATACACGCCAAGAATTTGATGAAACAACTGTTTTATGTTTTAACAAGTCAGTGTGCTCATATTTAAGTATAAACATTCGAATATGCGGAGCACCATAGCGTGAGCACATTGCTAATGATGCTTTGTTAAGGATTGACAGGAGAGTTAACATGGCTAAAACTACATAGTACTTGTATACTACTGTAGCTAATGTTTGCAAGGTCCAGAAACAGGAAACCGGAAAAATAGATCCCTGACATTTTAAATTGTTGGCACACTGTCTGCTAAAGTGAAAATTCCTTGTGTAGAAGACGACAAGTCTCAGCATCCAGGGTTGCACAGGTTAGCTTATTAGCTCATCTGAAGAGGCAGCCTCTGTTATTCATCTGCTGGTTTCCCTCAGTTATTTTCCCCCAGTCTTCAGCTGTTCTTCAGCTTATGTATTTGTGCATTGGGTATTTGAACTAAATATCCATTAACTCTTACAAATACTTGCATATGAAAATTAACCTGAATGCAAATTCCTAGGTGGAGCCAGATCTTTTGTGTGAATTTTGCCCAAGACAGACTAAAACCTTACCACTATCACCTGAGAAGGGATTTGAACCCCCAGCTCTAGCACATGAGGCTATAAAGTTACTTAATATTAAGTTGTGCATTCAGACTAATTTTGATATTTAGGTATCCATAAGAGTTAACCCCCTCAGGATGATGATGTTGTATGTGACATCAAAGGACATCATACAGAAAAGATTAATTATCTTGGGAACTCTGCATGCTAAAGAGTGAATTTTACTTTGCTTTTAATTGTAGCATTGTTCTGTTGACAACTGAGGAACACATCCTCTGATTGGTGGATAAGTCAGGAACACAGCCTGGTCAACAGACTCAACTCAGGTCATCGATGGACAGCTAACAGCCATGTTACCAACAACAATAACTCTATTTAACATAGAGAAATATCACAGAAGACATTCAGTGTTGGATTTGTCATTATGGATTTTATTTTAGAGTCTCTAACAAGACAGTGCAGTTCAAGGCTAGATTACAAAGCTTCTGGACAGGATATGCTCACTTGCACTGGAGCCCTCACAGACACAACGCTACCCCTCTGGGAAAAAGTAAAAGTAAGTCTTCTAGGCCTCTTTCTTCAGCTTGATGGCCTCCCTCACCACCGGTGTCCACCAGGAGGTTCTTGGGTTACCGCCCCGACAGGCGCCCACTCGCTCCAAGAAGGCCGAATACTCTGACATGTTGTTTGGTGCATAAGCACAGACAACACTCAGAGTTTCCTCTCTGCGATTTTAATTCACATTGAGGCAACCCTCTCGTCCACTCGTGAGTATCCCCACGCCCACCCGGCGCCTCTCACCCTGTGCAACCTCTGAGTAGGAGAGGGAGCAACCCCTATCCAAAAGTTTGGTTCCAGAGCCGACACTCTGCATGGAGGTGAGCCCAACTATATCTAGTTGGTACCTCTCAACCCCCTGCACAGGTTCTGGTTCCTTCCCCTCCAAGTGAGGTTACATTCCACGTACCGAGAGCCAGTTTCTGCCACAGGCGCCTAGGCCACCAAGGGCCTCCCTGCAATCTCCCACTGCCTGTATGGCACTGCACAGCTCCCCCATGGTGTATCTTATGGGTGGTTGGCCCACATGGTCTCCCCACGTTGCCTCTTCGGGCTGAGCCCGGCCAGGTTACGTGGGCTGCCCGGCCACCAGGCGCTCGCCGAGGAACACTAACCCCAGGCCTGGCTCCAGGGGCAGGTCCCAGTGACCCTCTCCCGGGCAGGGTACATGATTTTTTGTGTGTGTTATGCATAAAGAAAGAGGCCTTTAGGGACTGGTTGGCCCGAAGGACTCCCGATTCAGCAGATAGGTACTGACAAGCAAAAAAGGTGGCAGCCGCAACGGTGGCAGAAGCAAAATCCAGGGCATGGGAGAAGTTTGGTGAGGCCATGGAAAAAGACTTTCGTTCGGCCTCAAAGATGTTCTGGACAACTGTTCGGCGATTCAGGAGTGGTTGGGGTGGCTGCGCCCAAGCTATAGTGAGCAAGGGTGGAGAAACTCTGACTTCAAATGAGGATATTGTCAGTCGGTGGACGGAGCACTTTGAGGAACTCCTTAAACCAGTTGACGTGCCTCCCTCACGGGAGTCAGGGCCAGAGGCTTCTGGTGTGTCAAGTTCCATTTCCCTGGTGGAGGTCACTGAGGTAGTTGGTAAGCTCCTCAGTGGCAAGGCACCGGGGGTGAATGAGATTCATCGAGAGATGCTTAAGGCTCTCAATATTGTGGGGCTGTCATGGCTAACATGCCTCTGCAATATTGCATGGACCTTGGGAACAGTACACTTGGACTGGCAGACCAGGGTGGTGGTCCCTATTTTTAAAAAGGGGGACCAGAGGGTGTGTGCCAACTATTGGGGTACCAAACTGCTCAGCCTCCCTGGGAAAGTCTAGATCCATGGAAAGGAGACTCCGACCGATAGTTGAACCTCAGATTGAATAGGAACAATGCAGATTCCGTCCCGGCCGTGGAACAATGGACCAGCTTTTCACCCTCACACAGATTGTTGAGGGGGCATGGGAGTTTGGTGTCTTGGGGTCTTGGAATGAGCTGGAGGAAGTTGCAGGGGACAGGGTCGTCTGGGATTCTCTGCTCTCTCAGCTGCTATCGTGACCCTGTCTGGACTAGTGGTTAAAAATGATGTTGATGATGAAGTCTTCTAGGGTGCAGTGTTTCCAAAATGTATTCTTTCATGAGCAACATCTTTTGATTTTGTATACAACATCGTCAGCCTGAGAGGGTTAATGCATGAATATCCAGGTAACCACAGGGAACAAATAAGCAAACAAAATTAGCCCAGTTCTGTAGGCTTCATTTTTAGATGACAGCCCTGGATGAATGTCGTCTTCTACATGAGGTCTTTTCTCCTCAGTAGACAATGTGCTAAAATGGTAATCTTTTCCAGATATGTACTCTCACTGTTTCTGAACCTAGCTAACATCAGCTGGAGTAGTTAGCTGACCTTCATCCTCATGTCCTTAACAATGTTCTTAACAACACAATCAGGTTTTGTAGGAGAAAATGATTGTACTGTCTGTGCAGAAGAAGATGCGGAACACATTGTGCATATGGGCAAATGTTTTTATTGAAATAGCCACTTGAACAGCAAGTCCTTACAAAGACTATAAATACACAGTCCTGAGCCACATCAACACAAAGCCGGAAGAACGTAAAAGGACACAACACGTGTGGGGGCTGGAATAACTTACACAGAAAGCTTACCCTCTATGGACGCAACTTCACAAACACAACTGCACTAGTAACTACACCAAACAACATCATCAAATGTCCCCTGGGCCCCAATGACAGCCGCAAGAGCTGGCAAGAAGACGAAGCCGAAAGTCCAAGCCCAGATGAAACCCTGCAAAGATGGCAGGGGGCAAAAGAAATCCACGAGAGAGTGCGAGATGGCATGCGAGTCCCGAGCCTCATCTCTTGGGCACTGTATCCGGTACCCCAACGCCCCCTCACTGGACAGGCAGGCATAATGCAGACAGGCATAATGCAGTCCCTTTTAAACCAGGAGAGTCATTTTGCATGGCCAGACTGACTAAGCTCCACATGGTTGTGCAGCCTGTGGCAGACACCACAGTATACTTGCAAAACCATCACGTTTTACATTTCTCTTAAAACAGAACAGCTGAGATTCCCTGATTTTTTAGCCTATTTGTTTAATCTGTGTTCCCCTGATGAAACTGAATACCAGAGTGGTGATATCCACCATAGGCATCTTGAATGGTTAACTGGACACTTAAGCACCCATTCACATCCCTGCTCACTGCACTAATTAAAAGTTCCACAAAGCCTGACATAAATCTGTTTTTTTGCAATAACAAACAGGTGTTTAATTGTGTTCCTTATGATTACATTGTTTTTTTAAATAACCACATTATGCCATGTGATGTGTTAAAGAGATATTATCTGCGCTTTACCAGAGGGATTTCCACTGCTGTGAAATAGCGCAGAGCGGTGTTATGAGCTGAAATCTGTGCAGGCTTGCTGAAACTGAACTTCCTTTACTTTTCCCTTCTCTCATTGAGTTACTTGCTTGCTCATTCTTTCACTTTGACTTACAGATGTCATGTTCAAGCCGTTTGACAGTCAGGCCTATTAGCATGAAAATTTTATGGGCTGGCCGATTTGTGAGGCCGACCGTTTTGATACGGTTTGTGTGATCAGCATGTTTCTTCCCTGCTTACCCATTCCTTTGTGGCGGCAAATCGAGAGCTCGCCAAAACACTGACTCTCAGTAATTAGGTGAGCTGTGTTTATGGCTTGCATCTGTACTGCCTTGCTCTCTTTCTCTCTTTCTCTTTTTCTCTGCTGAATGTTCAAGCATGTGATTTTGGTACAGTCGTTACAGGAGAGGGAAAATGGTCTGGACACCGAGACTCAGCACACACACTGTAAAGCAGATACAGGCTTAATTAGATCATTAAATATGTTCAGGCTGGAGCTCCAAATTTATTTAGGCTGAGGGCCCAGTGGCAACAACTGAATCCTCTCTCTCTCTCTCTCTCTCTCTCTCTCTCTCTCTCTCTCTTTTTTACCCTTTCCTTTCTTTTTCTTTCTCCCTCTTTTACTTTTCTCATCTTTTTGTCACTCCCTCTCAATTTATGTCTTTCTTTCACTCTTGCTCTTTTTCTCCCTCTCTCCCTTTCTCCATTTTTTCTTTGGCTCTCTTTCTGTTTCTCGCTCTTTATCACACTCTCTTAATTCACTCTTTCTCTGTGTTTTGATGTCGTTCTTTCTTTTTCTCCTTCTGTTTCATTTTCTCTCCTCTTTCTCTCACTCTCGCTTTCTCTTTTTCACTCTGTCTTTTTCCTCCCTCTCTCCTTCTCTCTCTCCTATTTTCTCTTTTGCTCTCACTCTATCTTTCTTTCCATAGGGCATTTCCCCACTCTCTCTCCTTTTCCTGTATTTTTCTCTTTCTCTCTTTTTTTTTCTTCCTCTCTCTCTCTCTCTCTCTCTCTCTCTCTCTCTCTCTCTCTCTCTCTCTCTCTCTCTCTCTCTCTCTCCCCTTTTCTCTCTTACCCCCCCTCTCTTCTTTCCTTCTCTTGTTTTTCTTCTCTTTCTCTCCCTTCCTCTTTTTTCTCTTTCTTTCCTTCTCCATCTCCCCCTACGTCAACGTCTTTCTTTTCCCTCTCTCTCTTTCTCTCTCACTTGCTCTCTTTCTCCCCCTTATCTTTTTTTCTCTTCTTTTTCTTTTACTCTTCTTTTTTCTGCACTCTTTCTCTCCTTTCTCCTTCTTTCCTTCTCTCTCTTCCCTTCGCTTCCCATTTCTCTCTCTCTCTCTCTCTCTCTCTCTCTCTCTCTCTCTCTCTCTCTCTCTCTCTCTCTCTCTCTCTCTCTCTCAATACTAACACCCTGCACTCATTGCACGGTCTTCTGCTGTGACCCACATATGCAGCTTGTTGTGAATGAACACCTGTGTTTCTGAGTCTGCACCTGCATCACACACACACCCACACACACACACACCCACACACACACACACACACACACACACACACATTTTTCCACGTCTCTGAGATTGTGACATCAGCTGACCTTGCTGTGGCCCTGTGAATGGTTGCTGGTCCTGGTGATCATGAGGAGAGAATGAAAAGAGTGATGGAGAGCGAGTTAGACAGAGGAGGGGAAAAAACATCAGTGTGTGCTAGAAAGTTCCTGAGCCACTGAGCCGTGATGGGAAATCAATATTATGTAAGCATGGCAGCGAGAATCCCTCCTGTGTTATTATTGATTTCATATGGGACCGCAGTACAGTCCTCTGTGATCATTTGCATACTGCTTTGCAGCTCACCCTTTTGAGATGCCAACTTCAAAGGGGGAAAATAAACTGCCAGGGAAAAAAGAGCTTGTTTAAAGATTTAAAGGCTGCAGAAATCAATTAAGCAAATATGCAAAGAGCTCTTTGGTTTATACACGGCAGAAAATCAACAAACAAACACGGTTACTGTGAGATTTCACGTTCAATTGGAGCTCGTCGCTGAGACGTACATGCGGAGAACTCGACTAGACTCATAAAAGCGAATTCTCTGTTTTACCCATGCCTGGCGCGCAGGTACTCTATCAAAGAAGCCGCTTTTGTTGATTGTGTTTGAATGAGAGAAGCAGAGAATATATCTCTGTATTCTCACAGTGTTTTATTGAATTTCACACACTTTATGAAAAGGATATAGAAAGGCCTTCAAGCGCTCCAGTCACAAATTCAAGGAGACGTTTTAGCGAAAAAAGAAGACAGTGTATCACACTATCACGTAAAGCATGCAAGGCAAGCTTTCTGACTGTAAAATGGGTGCTGATATATTGATGCTGCTGTTCAGAATCCAATTTCAGTGATTGTAATCTGGCCAATGTTTTCTCACGAGAGAGGAATTTCGCGGCTGCGGAACACAAGGGTAAAAAATAGTCGCCTTCTTTGGTTAATTAAGCACACTCTGGAATGTACATCAAAAGCACGTCCAATCGAATGCTGATAGGGAGCAAGCGCTCATCTCAAACCTCAATTAAAACAAAGAAAGCTTGCCAGTTTGTTACCATTGGGTCGGCAAGGGAGCACAAATGGTCTCAGACAAAACAATGCAAACCAAAGAAAAGTGGCAGCTGTGGTTTCGCTGTAGCTTCTGTGTAGTGTTCGTTAAAGCGTCTCTTCCAGGCTTCCCTCTCTCTGAGAATGGGAGGCTGGCTCTGTGTGCCCCCGCATGAAGGAGAAAGGTCAGAGTAATTTATCTGACACTGCTGTCAGAAGAAAACTTAACGGAAGGCAGTTAACCCACATGCTCCTCTGGTCCAAATAGAAAAGATGTAGTCTCATTTTCTGATGGCTCCATTGTGCAGTGGTAGATTTGTGAGAACTCTATATTCAGGCCTTTAATTCAGGTACTAAAAACTGTGGACCACATATATGTACAACCATAGGTGAAGCGCATAATGTGCCAGGTGTGACCACAATATGCACCTGAATTTAATGTTCTTTTTAAGAGACTATTAAAAAGTGGGCACCTCATACTATCCGACTGGTTGTTGCAGATTTTTCTGGGTGAATGAAATATTGGAGATAACAGAATAAACGATTAGGGATCATGAACTATTCAATTTTTCAGCTGTTGCTGAACCAAACAGAACTCACTGAACTCGCAAGAACTCTCGCGAACTCTCGCATTCTCCTGTTACTAGAAGACCAAATACGCAACCGTGGAGTTTCTACTGCTGCTGTTCTGACCGAGTAAAGAAGCAGCAGATAAACATGTTTAAGTGAAGCTCATGGATTTAAAAAAGTTAATATTTTCTGTGGTATTACTAAAAGTTTTAAATGTACATAAACTCAATTGTGCTGGTGCCTGAAACTTAGCTTCTTAAAAAGCTTTGCTGCACATGTGAGTGACCTTTCGCATTTTTCTTTGTTTACTTTGTTTGCTCTCTGTTTTCATTGGCTGTTGGATGAATGGATGCGGGAATCCATTCAGATTGAGTCGCTGATCAGTTTACACTGCTACATTAGGCTAAAGTTGCGTCAAAACATTAACTGGTCTGAAACATGATTAGGAGGCCAAAAATCTTTTTTTACATTTCACTGGCTTAATGCCAGTTTGTTTGTTTTTGTCTTTTGCTTGGATTCATTTAAGTAAATGACATTTTGATTCTGGCTACCTGAAGCAATTTGTAGAAATTACACGGATTACACGTACACCTGTACGAACTGGCCAATTGAATCCCTTGCAAATTACATTAAGTAACCTCCTCTGGTAAAACTAATCCAGCTTTGATAGGACAAACAGAGTTTGTGAAACAAGAATGCTTATGCATGCAGTTTGGGCGGCGCGTTCTCACATGCATATATTTGCTCAAGAGAGTTTAAGCTGTTTTTCCTGATAGTGAACGTTCTTCCAGCGCTTTTACTTCGAAATTTGTTCCACCATTCAACTTCCATTTAAATTTAAGTAATCAAACTAAGTAAAGTAAAAAAAAAAGCTTCTTGAATGTAAATTTACCTCTGATTTTAAAAGACTGAAAACTGATGAAAAACCAGCCAAATCAAGCAGAATCCATAATCAGCTGTGTATATATTATATATATATATATATATATATATATATATATATAATTGCCTCCGTTTAAGCCTCCATAAGCAGTCTGGAGATTCTACACAAGGGAGGTGCTGTTCTCAAGTTTGCTCACTTTTGTGTGTCATTTAAAGAGGAAAAAGCCATGAACCCACTTCAGCAGGATCTCTTGAATGTATATTTTTAAAGATAAAATATTTAATCACCAAAAGATATTGAGTTACTCAGTATTATATTATGTGCTATTTAAGAATTTCATTAATCAGTTAATCAGTTAATGCTAAAAATGTTACCTGAAGATAGCGTAGAAAGTAGGCAAAAGCTGCACTCCACTGTGTTGTTCCAGCTCTGGAAACTCAAGGAACTTTGGTTAGCCTATCTTGGAAGGTTGATTAGCCAAGCTGTTTGACATGGTGAGGTTTCTCAGTCGAGTACAGTACTGATGGTCAAAGAATGGCAGGTTGAAATGTTACAGTGTGCCAACTCTGCTTAACTTTTACTTAACTTTTGCGAAGACATCAGCCAAATGTCTCAATTACTGGAGCGAGAAGCAAACCAGGGCTAAAGTTAGCCAGCTTCTTCTTCTTCTTCTTCCTCTTCTTCAGATAGTTGTTCAGAGCTATATATACAGCTGCTCTATTTAAGGTAAGATGGGAAATTTACAAGTCTCAGCAGCTACTTCTCCCCACAGGATCTAAGAAGCTGTTACAGTGTTGATACTGAACAAGCGACACAAACTCAGCCTTTTGAAATTGTAAACGAACTTCATTTCTAAAAACGTTGCATGTTTCTATTCTTTTTTATGTATTTTGTACTAAAACATATTGTATCATTGCGTATCATTGAACCCCTACTCTCCACTCAGCTGAAGGAAAGAAAACTGTTGATAAGACATTATTGTCAGCAACTTTGTGGTGGACGCATATTTCTTCTCTCCCTCCTGTCCTTTCATCTCTCTGTCTGGCCACTTGAGCAGGTCACCCACTCAACCCTCCATCCGGTTATAAAGCATGATTCATGGTTTGACACAGAAGATCACCTTTCTCCTCCTGAGTGGGAGCTCCTGTGTCCTCTGAAGAGAACACTGTAAAACTTCAGATTATGGGCTCATGTCTCCGTCTGCAGGGCTGCTCAGATGTTTCTCCAATCATCTCTCTGAAGCAGAGTGGTAGTGACGGCACCCAGCATCCGTCAGGCTGTAAAGCAGGAAGCTGAGTGCAGACATGAAGCGTCATCCCCGAACCGTCTCCCCCACACCTGTCCTCAGCCGCATTGATTAGCTGAGACGTGATTGGAGACATGAAAGCAGAGTTTGTGCTCTTTTTGTGCTCTTAGCGAGACGAGATCCACATCAGGCTTGGATTGAAGGCCAGACGTTGCGTTTCATGGCCGGTGCTGAAACAAATGCTCCTTCAGAAAAAAGAAAAACTCTGTTTCCCCACAGGGCTTTCGCACTTCCACTGGCAGGGATCTTGTAAGAAAGATGAAACCGAGCCGCTTTCATACGCTCTACGCTTCATCATATCGCTCCATCTAGGTGGTTATTTTAGGCTCTTAATTTCTCTGTTTGATACAGTTATTACATCATTTTACAGTCCAGCGCCCTGACAGAACTAGCAATGAATTATTAACGGCCTTCATTTCATGAAGTATTTATGCCATTAAACAACACATTTCACATTAATAAAGTTCCTTGGCTCAGCAGTGCTACTGCAGGACACTTGTTCAGAATGTCCTCTGTCAATATAGACATGTGAGACTGCGTGCATTAATGTGAGCAGCATGTTTTCAAGGGTGTTTATGAGGTTATAAAGAGTGAGTTCACCAGTGGAGCTTGATTTATGTACAGACAGCATATTATGTTAAGCACAGAGGACTTTTTATTGAGCATATGTGTCTGAGGGAGTGAAGTGAGTGCATCATAAAAGGACTAGGCTGTTATTGTTGTGACACTGTGGGTTATATAAGTATTTTGCAGAGTTTTGATAGAATATTTAATCACTGTTAGTTCAATTGCAGACTTTCCAGTATTACTGTATTGTGTCTATTAAACTAATTTTAGAGCTCAAATGGTCTGTATGCTACATTTGTCTTAGATTTTCCTGTATTTTTTTCACATATTTTTACTCTGATGTCCACTTATGATGTTGTAGATATGAAAAACAACCATAATCCTTTTTAGCATGACCACTTTCCAACCTCCTCATCCTGTAATAAACTGTTATTGCTACTGTGCCTTTAAGACTGGTATATGTAAATAATCTCTATTGTGATTGGTTGCCATGTATTCCACCTCTTTCAAAAAGCAATCTAAGCTGAAATCTGCCTTATAGCTTCATCTTAGGCCAAGTTAAACTACTGTAGCTGGAACAGGTGGATGTATGTAAATATGTTGGTTTTTGTGACATCACAAACACAGTGAAAGAAAACAGGCTGTTTTTGAAGTGTAGTTTCTATATATGGACTGCGTGTACTGGGAGCAAATGGCAAATTTTGAACTCTACCTCTAGGATTTACATACTACATCAATCTCTCTTATTTGAAAAATAAAGGATTTTTTGTTATTATTTTATATTCAATAATAACTTCTGTAAAAGATCAATATTATACTGTATAATCTATTTACATGAATTTTATCATAACCTGCTTTGATAAACATCATGAATTCTGGATATTCATTTTATTATCACATAGTTTCTAATGTTATACAGCTTGAAACATGTTGATCCAAAACTTTTGAGCTGTATAGTGTGTAGCAAATCATAATTCATATTTACATAACCATTGGACAAACTCTCTTTAACCTTTAGCATTAAACAGCCAGTTTCTGTTACTGTGGCTTTAAGACTGATATATGTAAATTAGCTTTGATCTGATTGGCTTATCGTTGATTATTCAAAAATCAGCCCAGGCCTGTATGGTGCTGAAAGACTCCTTATACCTTCAATATGAATCCATGATGATTAACTGTAACCTGAACAGGCAGATTTATTTAAATATGTTGGCTTTTGTGACTTCACAAAAACTTCTAATTCAAAATAGTTTGCATACATAGACTGTACAGATTGTGCAGTGAAAGGTTTTGGAATGTTTTGCAAACTTTAATAAAGCTCCTTTATAAAAAAAAAGAAGAAGAAGAAGGAAAATCGATTTTCCATGGTGAGCCCTTAAAATCAAATTGTCACCCTACTCAATTTGCATCAGGGTAGAAGGCCTGTTATGAGAATTCATGTACAACACTGATCCTTCAGAGCTGTTGTCAGTTATTTATCTGGGCTGCTATGAGAGATGTTGACAGCATCTCGAACAGCCCGAAGAAAGGCCATTTTTCCCAGAGTGTGCTGTTTGAGGCTTTAAATGTCTGTAATCATATTAGAACCGTTTGTGTACCAACACGCTGTAAGCTGTCAGTTAGCATGCTTTCAAATGGTGTCAGAGAGATGCTTTTGCTCAAGCACTGGCACTTGTTGGTGTGAGTGTGTGGCGGCTGAGTGCTGCAAGCTCTCAACGCCTCGTACACTGCGCTGATTGCACTTTCCCAGCCCAAGCAGAGGAGCGATGGAGGTGGCTAACGCTGCTTCCCTCTGCTGCTGGGAGGGAGGTGTGTGGGGGGGGGGTGGGTCCTAGGGAATTTATATCTGCTATCAAAAGCCTTTCATCTTCTACTGCACACTGTAATAATTGAATGGCACAGTTGTCACCATTTGATAGCACCTTTGCATTAGACAACTCCCTGTCATCAATAATGCAGCACTCAAATAAAACAGCATTCATTACAGGGATCAGAGATTCTCCTTTTCAGAAGTCCATTACAGCTCTCTTTTTTAAATTTTTCACTAGCCACACACAAAAGAAGCTCGACATACTTTTCTCCCTGTTTTTTAAATAATTTTCTAATCCACTTATGGAACAGTGCATTAAATTCAGTGCTTGTGGAAGTAGGCCTGTTTCTTTTTTTTTGTGCCTGCTGACAGCAAGCCTATTAAGAGTATCCCATAGCGGGCTGTATTAGCCACACTCCTCTTTTGGTGGCAGATGGGGAGTTGTGGTCCAAATGTGTGCCGGACCGCAGCCCTGCGTGGCCCTGTGAGGCCCTCCAACACTCTTTGAAACCCTGCGGGGCTCTGTGAAGCCCTGTGAAGGCCTAATGTAGCTCTTTGAGGCCCGGATACTCTCCGGATGCCTGCTGGCCCAGCCCCACCCGCAGATGACCTGTGGCTGCCGGCTGGAGCGGGTCAGAAGTACAACAATCCACCCCCGAGCTCCAGCAGGGCAGATCAGAAACACATGGTGCTCTACAGCTTCCATGAAACCTCTTCAGTTCTCATCACCTCCTTATTCTCCTTCCCTGTTTGTGCTCTGAGGAAGGGCTTCAGCAAAACTGCATGGATTCTCTTTTTTTCAGTTATTGTAGAAGAATGTTGTTTATTATATAATAATAAACCGGATAACACAACGTACATGCAGCGTAAAAGGCTTCTTTCTTCTCCTGTTGTGTAGTGAGTTACAGTCTGAGTTAATGTTAGTCCTCATTGTTATTGAGGGAATGAACATTAGAGAAACATATGGAAGGAACTGCCAGTCTCTTGGGGTAACGAAAGCCTTTAGCATAGCAGCCCAATAGCCAGGATAGTCTGTCCATTATCCCCACTTGCAGTGTGCATCTGTTAGTCAGCTGCATCATACAGTGGGGTGGTTTTGTGACCTGGTGCTTCAGTCAAACAGAGAAATCTGTTTAAAACAGCTGTTACTGACAGCGTGAATGGCTGTAATGTACTGGTGTATTACTGTAAATTTTGTGAACTCCAGCAGAGCCTTTTGCTCTGAGTTATAGAGTGAGTTTACGGACTGTACGTATCAGACAAATGACATGAGAAATTTGGATGAAAAGCTACATTCAGCTTAGAATTTGCAGAGCCAGAGAAGCTGCTGCGCACATGGACACATAGGCTATGTATATACTGTTTAGCTCTGTTTTGTAATATTATGCTCATTTTTTTACATTTACTTCAGTTGTTAAATATGGTTCTTATTACTAATTTTATAATAGTAAATGCTAATTATGTATTGTAAGTTAAGAAACAGATTTCAGTGGTTAATGAATTAATGAATCATGGAAAATGCTGAAGCCAAACTCTAATGCCAATTAGCACATATATATATATATATATATATATATACATATATATTTGTGAATGTAGCTTAAATGAGCACAATAGAGGTTTGAATCCTACAGAGACCGATCGCATATAAAAGTTGGAGTTTCACCAAAAGCATAGGTCCATTGTTTTTAGCCTGCATGCTTTCATGACTGTCCAATTGTACAGATCTCCATGGAAAACATTATCCATGGCTACGTTCTGCTGGCTGTAAGAACGGTCTCTGAAGTCTTTTATTGTTCTGGTTGTCGGTGTTTATTTGGATGGTTTTTTTTTCCTGTGTTTGGATCATCCTGCTAAACTCCTGGCATCATCATGTGAGGAAAGATTCCTTCGTTTCTCCATGAAACAAAGAAAGCAGCGTCTTTTGTTTAGGTTTGCATTTATTTCTAACCTCGCATTTTTCAGCAAGAGAACTGACTGTGGTGTATCTGCCTTTTGTTGGGTGAGTGTTTGTGAATGAGAGAGTGTGAGGAGGAGAAGAAGGAGAGAGAGAGTGCGTTGATGTCCCTGTGAAAAGCAGAGGCCTGAGTATTTCTCACTTGTGTTCCCCCGAGTGTAGCATTTCAGCCAGTGCATGGTTGAAGAGAAACTGAAAAGGGGGATACAAAAAGGAAGGAAGGAAGGAAGGAAGGAAGACAGATAGATTTAGCTATATTTAATGATAGATTTACTGATTTACTACATAAATATTGATTACATTGTATAATGTACCATTCACAGTAGGCACAGTAATAAAAAACAAAAATTTGAAGGAATAAAGAAAGAAAATGATCACGTTAAATGATTAACAGTTGTTTTTAGTTCCAGACTGTTCCGTGACTGTTTTAATAACTGTATTCATAAGGCTACATGATACCTATGTAAGCCTTTTTACGACAACTAACCATTATACCCAATTACTTCATACTGCAGTCCTACATTGAAAAATATATTTAAATAGCTTGCAAGGACATTTACAAGAATTATGTTATAACATCTTTAAACCCAATGCATTAATTAAGGTAGGAATAACCTAAATACATACAAAATCACCATTTATAGGGTTCTTTTTTTTGGGAGGTTGCTCAAACTCTAACCCCTAGATGTCAACTTGTGAAAAAATAACAAATGTGTTATATTGATATATCTTTGTAAATATCTCTTTAATTACTTTTAAGGTGAAGTTGAAAGGTTTTGAAGGTTTTACTGTGAGTTTAACTTTTAAATGAAAAACTTTATTTCAGTCCATGGGTGGGGCCTTATTTTAGCCACACCCCTGTAGAGCAGTAAGCGAGACTGCATCCCTGTTTCTCATGGCCACATGATGAGCTGATTGATCCCATTGTTTAAGTCTATGTGTCTGAAAGGTCTGAAAGTTACAAGTTTTCACGACTAATAAGTAAACATTTTTGTGTTTTAATAAAAAAATATAATGATTTTCTGTCATGTAGTGTTTTTGAGTTCTACTTAAAATAAGCCAAAATTGTCTCTACAAAAACTTTTGAGTTTCAGTAGTGTTAGGATTGTTTTGGAAATTTTAGTCCTTTAGTAAAATAAACATAATTAAGGTATAGGTTCACTCAGATCAAAAGTCTGATAGGCTGATGTAGGTGTTGTGATGAAGCCTTATGAATGCTGCCCTTCAGTTGTTGTCATCAGCTGTGAAAGTGAGGAACTGAACTGTTTGCCCACATATGGTCTGTTAGAGCTGTAAGGCTTAAAGCCTGGTTTGTGTGCACAGGTGAGCAGCGCTGAACTGAAGTCGCATGTTTTAGCAGCGAGTCGGCTTAGTCTGTGGATTTACAGCAAGGTGCCATTTCGCTCTGCTTAGATCACACACACCCCCAACACACTCAACACGCGCCTCACTGGAGTGAAATGTGTCATTTGTGTGTGACATTGTGCACATCTGTGTACCCATGTGTGTCTCCAGCTCCCTTTGCCCATCAAAGCCCCCCTCTCTTGCACTCACACAGACCCTGAGGAGTTGAGGGTGCACTCTGTGTTTGAGGAGGGTGTGTGCTGTGTGCACTGATGGAAATGTGTAAATTGTGTTGTGGTTTGCACATTTTTTGTTGTAGTTGTTTTTCCCCAGCTCAGTTTAGAAAAAAAAGCTTGCCTCCTGGAGCCAGGAGTGTTTTTTTTTTAATTTCCTCATATAAAACAACCCTTAATCCAAAACACACAGGTTTTTTTTTATATCATTACAAGGACTTTAATTATAGAGAAAGCTCATACATAGTCATCAGGCCTGACAGGTAGGAATAATGGCTCTTGTTGCTTTTGTTTATTTTAAAGATAAAGATTTTTTTTGTCTCAAAATTATAATAGCTTTAGCACACAGGCCCCGGGATACACAGATACACGAGGCAAGCAATTTCAATAACTGTCAGGCTCTCCTGGTGCATTTAAAGGTTTCTTTTATTTTGTGGGATAGAAGCTGAAAGGAGAGTTGTGTTTTAAACATTAGCATGTGTTTTAAACCATTTTCTGCCCTTTTTCCCAAGAACTCACTTTTAATTATGGCACGGAAGTCAATTCTCAGGTTGAATTGGGTCCTGAATGGAGCATGAAATTGCCGCGGTGTATTTGGAGCTGTTATCTTGGGTGAGCTTTAGCTGAACACACATATTTGCGGTGAGTAACAAGTCCAACCTTTGAAGTTTTGCTCCTAGCGAGCGCGAGGGGCCTCTTTGATGTTTCTCTGCCTGGTGTGTTTCTACTGGGGAAAAGGCCTGACAGGGAGAGAGAGAAAGAGAGAGAGGGAAAGAGAGAGAGAGTGCATTAGATGCCTCCAGGTCTGAGAGCACGCAGATAAAAGAAAAGTGCGGCTGCTCAGTCATCTTGTGTAGTTCGCCATGACCTGTATCCACTTTAGGTCGGCAGAAAAGAGAGGTCACCACGCTGCCCGATTGAAAGAGACAGACTGACCGAGAAGGAGATGCGGCGAGACTGTAAAGTCCAGACGGAGTAAAGTAAACACACACTTTCCCGCTGTGCGTGATGGTATCATCCCTCATAGGTGTATCTCAATCTCTCTCCATCTATATTTAGTCATCTTTTTGGGTTGAAGGAGGTGCAGTGCAGCTGGTTGTCTGTCTGAGCAGGGTGAGTTTGGGATTCCTGAAACTCCAGCCTGAGCTGAAAGTTCTACAGGTTCAATTTAACACCATACATAGCATAAATGTATTTCAATACATTATGTCCTTACTTACACAGACACCCTTCAAATTTGTGAATTCATCACTTTAAGGAGACTCATTGCTGACACAAGTGATCAACTGTGCTTGTATAATCTCCATAACAAAGCATTGCTAATAGAATGGGACACTCTGTAGCAGCCCACATAAGTCTAGGATCACCATGTCCAATGCCAAGCGTCAGTTAAAGGGGTATAAAAAACCCCCAGCATTGGGCTGTGGAGCAGTGGATCTAATACCTTTGGGATGAGTTGGAGTGGACTTTGTGATCCAGAACTAATGCAGTGTTCACATGTTGGCAGTAGACCAATGACAGCAAGCTGGATATTTCATTGTTTTCTATGGAGTTGCAACACAAAAAGTTCTGCCACCGCCAACTTCCTGCAGACGGTAGCAGTCAGCAGAACATTCCATCAAGAGTTCAATTTTCCCTACTGCTGCCATCGACCACTATGATTCCAGATGAACCTGAGTAATAAGTATTATAGAACAAAAAATAAGAGTACATGAGCTTTCATGGTGATCTTAAATAAACAATCTACACTACTGAAGATGTCCTCTGACAGTCATCCCTTTTCATCTGTAAGGCTGTCACCACACTTCTCGTCAGTCACGTACTGCAACGAGGTGCAAAACAACGTTTTAATCTGATTATCGCATAAAGGACTCTATAATCAGAAGATGAGCTGGATCAGGTGTGTTAATTAAGGAATACTTGAAACTGTGCAGTGCTGTGAGATGCCAGGATCAAGATTAAGAAACACTAATCAAATGTAAACCCCTTCCAGAAGAGTAGAGGTGGTTAACAAAGGAGGGACAAAATCTCCATAAATATCCTTCATTTCAGAAGAAAAGAGTTAAATCAAATGTCACAATAAAGATTTCTTTAATTGGTTAGCTGGAACAGAATAAACTTTATAAACATTATAAACTTTAAAACAATTCTTCATACTTACTCATTTAAAGAACCATCTGTATCATCACTATTTTTAACCATTTTTGACCTGTGTATTTTTAAGGCTTTATCAGATATGTCTCCAATCTTGGACCTCATATGAAATCGGTTCAAATCTAAGGGCGTTTTTGCCACAGTACAACATACTTGAATCTTTGACACTGGAAAACTGGAACTGTGGATGGAATTTTCTTCCTCTGGCCACTGGCTGAGTACTGAAGGGTCCAGTTTTATGGATTTTGTTTTGATTTGTACTCCAGGGTTTTCTCATGTCTTTGCTAAAACATGCAGCTGGAGCTAGTGACAGTTTAGCTAATTCTTTTCTCTTCCAGCTAGAGGTAAAGTCACCAAGCACTATTACGTGACCAATAAGTGCATCAGAATGTGAACTAACATGGTACATTGAAAAGCTAATTGCTGTATTTTGAGAATATATACCATTTTAAGTGTTTGCTAAGATAACATAGGCTAGTTAGGAAGCTAACACTATTAGCATGTTTGCAGCAGTATTTTGCTCATTTTCTTCTGACACATACAGATGCAAGCTTTGTTTCTGCGTGTCAATTGTTCAGCTGAAACACAAAGTAATTGCGTGTGCGATGTGTACTGTTCAATGATGTATGACTGCTTACTGTAGTGAGAGTGTATTATTCATTATCATTTTTATGTAATGCATTCTGTGAGGTAACCTTTAGAGGCTTTAAGCTCTTCAGATGTCTGGTTCCCATCACCACCACTGTGAAGAATTCTGACACTGAAGTATTTCATTTTAATCCACTCTGAATTACTTTGTTTACATCTTGATTAAAAATCTGTGATGTTCTACTTCAGTATGCAAGTTTGCATGAAAGCCAACACTTCAGTACACACTCTTCAGAGAAACAAACGAAAGCTTTTCTAGACACTCCATGATTTAAGGGATGCAGGAAGGTGTTTTAAGTTGGTGGTGCTGAAAGTTTAAGCAATGTATGTGTGTCATGAACAAAATTAGGAAATGATTTGCCTTTTTTATTGGATTTTCATCAAACAGACATGTCATAATGTGCTGTAATGAGTCCAGAGATGACAATAAAATACACATAACTGACACATCAAACCACTGACACACATCCTCTATCTGCTGTAACCAATTGAGTCAGTGACAGAGAGAATATAATGATTGATAAAAATGTGATTATTCCATTCACTGGTTTTTTAAGTTTAAAAACAATGTTAGGCAACTCTGGGTCAACTCTGGGGGTGCTGCAGCACACTCCGTTCCCCTACTTCCCATGTTCCTGCATTATTCTATGTAATTGAACACATTTATGTAAGTTTGACTGCAAAACAGTGCAGTATATCATTTCACGTCAACCAAAAAGGTAAGCAAGGTAGCTATTTGGCCAAATACGATAGAGATGCACACAATTAACACAAATATGAAGAAATTGTTATTCCTGATTGTTATTGTTACAGTAACTGATTGTTATTGTTACAGTAACTGATTGTTATTGTTATTGTAAGTTCTGTTGGTTCTCAACTATGTCAGAATTTTTGGGAAAAACACAGATAGAAAGCATAATATATTAATATACATAATATATTGTTCACACTGATGAGAAAAAAAGCCACATTCAGATGAAAAATCTGATCTCACACTGTAATGTGAATGTAGTCTAATAGCATGGGAGGTAAAAAGCAGGCGTGTTGCTGTAAACAGTTGGGCCGAGGCTGTTAGCCCAGCAGTGTGTTTATTAAAGCAGCTGAGAATGAAGCTCTCACAGAGCAGGAGCCAACACACAGCGACCTTCACGCACACCTTGATGAGTATGAGGTGCAGGAACAGAATACTGAATTAAATATGATTCATCTAGTAACCCACTTGAATAGTACACTCTGGTAGTTGTCTGGCAGAACCTGCATCACAGTTTAATGAGGGAGCGCGTGCTTGGGCTTGTTTGTTTGTTTGTGCGTTCGGACAGGTGCAGAGAGACTCATTGCGGAGTGCTAGGCCTCTATCTGTCTTTGCAGTGCTTCACAGCGTGAGTTATTAGGATGCAGGCTTTGCATGGTGTTCAGTGCACTCATGTTTTTATTTGTCTGTTTGTTTACTCACCCAAGACTCTGCTCCCTCCCTCGGTCCCAGTGCATAGGCTGCAGTTTGTTTGCGTCTGTCTCTGGCGCTCCATCTGTGTGTTCGCATCATCTCTTACCTCTGTCTGTGTGCATATATGTGTGTGCGCGCAGTCTGAATAGGCACACACTGTGGTTGTTTATGTACGGCTTTTCTGTGATTCCCTCAGTAAGCACTGTTGTTTGGTAAAAGTTTGATTCGAGAATTCTGGCTGCAGTGAGAGAGACTCCTGTGATGCTCTGGCTCTTTGCCTTCCACCGTCTGTCTGTCTGTCTGTCTGTCTGGGCTTTTGACACGCTGTGCAAAAGAACATTCCTCAGCGCCTGCACACTTGTCACCCCACCCCCCACACCCACACACCCCACGCCTTACAATCTCAGCTTCATGTAAATGCCAAACGTTAATTTTTAGAAAAAGAGAGAATAGGGGTTAAAAAAAAGGTTCTAAATAGAGCTGAGTCTCATATCAATCTTTATGCAGCATGAGTCCTCTTCAGTATCCTCATAAAATTCAAACTGGTCATGGGTTTCTGTGTTGACCGGTTGTGTCTCGCGGGGCCCACTTTATGACAGACGTTTTTCCATTTGTGTCAGAGACAGATGAAGGACTGATTTCCTCTCTGGAGTCCATCTGTTCTCTGTAACTCTGCTCTAAAGGGGACACTGTGCTGTGGGCTCTGGACCTCAGCAGCCAGCCTGGGCCTCCAGCTGCCCCAGCCAGGCCTTTCCTGGATCTGGGCCAGGGCCTGACAGACCAGTACATGTCCACTGCCAAATCCCCACCAAAACATCCTATAGCAGCCTGACCATGACACCCTCACTCCCCACTCTTCCCAGTCCCACGGCACATGCTCTGATTCTTAGGATGCCAGTACAGGAATGCAAGCCCAGAGATGTCACAAAGTGAAGTCTAAAAACCACACAGCTAAAATGAGCTAGGGGGCCGTTTGTGTCCCACTGATGTTACATTCACAGATATATATGTAAAATAAAGGTAAAATACATGTTAAATATACAGTATGCAACAGTTTGAACTTTCTGGTCAAATCACGTTTTGTTGATTTTCTGTGTGAAAGTAAACATATATATATGTTTTATATGTTTTTTTTCCCAATATGTTAAATTCAGCAAATGAACAGTTCTGTCGCATTTGAGATTTTGTTATATTCTGAAAATTCCTCTCGCCCTTTTAAATTTCATGTTAAATGGACCAAAGAAATGCCCTAAAATTGTTTGGAAAAAGTCTGGTTCCATTGACTTAGACTAAAAATAAAGTATGTTTTTTTCCCCCTTCTCCTGTAAAGTTATCATTTTATAGATACAAGGTTTTGTTCTGACAGCAGCATTATATAATTTCTGTTAAACTTCATAACAAATCAAAGTAATTACTCTTAGTTCTAGTGATTTTACTCTGTTTTTCCAAGTGAATTTGTAGGAGTATAACTGATTATTACACCAAAAAGTTTGAAAAGACCAAGAAATTTGGATTGGAAGCAGTTAAGGACTAGTTAAGGCTTGGTCTTAAGGAGGACTCTACAGTTTTGGGTCTCAATCTTGACTCCTCATGGTCTTGGACTCCTTAACTGCTTAACATTGTCTCAGCCCCCTTTAGATTCACTCTCAACTGCTCATAGTCTTCGGCATGTCATAAACTCAACAAAGGTGGTCTTTTCTACAACCCTACATAGAAGAACCACTTTTGGTTCCCTCAGTGGATGGCTCTTTAAAGAACTATTTTTATAAATGAGATGTTTGGCTGTGAAGAACCATTTCAAAGCTTAAAGAACCTTAACACAACATAAAAGTTGTCCACCAATTAAAGTTTTTTTTTTTTAACAGTTCAAGCAGAGAACAATTTAGGAACCTTCTTTTCAACAGCTTGACAACTGGATTAAACTGAATTAAATTCACTTAACAGACATGGGACCTCAGAGAATTGACACCATAGAATTGACAGCCATTTGTTTTGTTTATTTCTTCTCTTTCATGCCTGGTTCATGGCCTTCACAGTATACAGTCCCATCATACATATTTTAGAATGTGTGCATGAGCATGCCGCTTGTGCTCCTGAGCACAAAGCCTGTTTTTTGAGAGCTTTGTGTGCACTCTCCTCTTGTTCTGACAGAATGCTCTTTCATGCCCGAGCAACAACAGAGAGCAGGGCACGAGTCGATGCATCTCCATTTCACAGGCAGCCTGCACTTGTGTAGTGTCCAAAGAGCTGCCAGATCAAAACCAATCTCCGCACTTCCAAAAGCCCTGCGAAAGTTCCCGTCACGACACAGAGAGTGCACGAGCCCTGGAGCAAGCCGTTTCCAAACTTGCGGCGTTCAAAAAAAAAACGTGGCAGGTGGAACACTGACAGCTCCTGTCTCTCTCACTCGCTCGCTCTGACAGAGGTAACACACACTGGGCCAGGGCTACACCCAAGCTGGACAGAGCTGTAAAGCCTGATAGAAAACATCATACGTTTATAACTCTTGCTTTTAACCCTCAAAATTCACAGACCCTTCCACTTCAGTTCCTCACTCCTATAACTCAATACTAACCCAACAATTCTGCATTGTTTTCCATGTAGGCACTCAATAACAAGGCGTAGGTAGTGCACACAAAAACACATGAGTTATAAAGAGATCTGACCACTTCTTCCAGATGCTTTAACAAGTTTTGGAACTTTCTGGTGTCATTGTAAGTCAGTGTATGTGATGTGATCTGTATGGACATCGGATGGCTCTGCATGTTGTTTTAGAGCATTTTGTCCTGTAAAAGTAGAGACACTGGGCTAACTAGCAATCATATTAGTTTGTGTAGTTAATTAGTGCTAATCGCTTTGGTTGTATATTGACCTTTAACATTTTTTTTACTTTTTAAAAACATTTTATTGTAACTTTATGAGTGGACAAAATATGCTTTGCCACAATGTATTTATTACTTTCAATAATCCAGTGACATTATTTTCATCATGAACCCAGCACTATGTACACCTACTGGCTATAGAGTGGCAACCCACTTCCACCTTGTTATTCAGGGTATTCCCTACAGGACCACAACAGAGCAGGTATTATTTGGGGTGGTGGCTCATTCTCAGCACTACAGTAACACTGACTAGGTGGTGGTGTGTTAGTGTGTATTGTGCTGGTGTGAGTGGATCAGACACAGAAGTGTTGCTGGAGTGTCTCAGCATCACTGCTGGACTGAGAATAGTCCACCAACCAAATATATCCAGCAAACAGAGTCCTGTGGGCAGCATCCTGTGGGCTCTGATTAAGGACTATAGGGTGACTGGCCAGCCAGCACAACAGACACTAATACACCACCACCAAAACATTGGAGTCACTGCAGTGAGAGTGCTCCATAATACATGTCTGTGGTTGTCCTGTGGAGGTCCTGGCCATTGCAGAACAGGGTGAAAAGGGGGATTACTAAGTATGCAGAGAAACAGATGGACTACATTCTGTAATTGTAGAACTACAAACTGCACCTACATGGTGTGTGAAGCTGATAAAATGAACAATGAGTGTAGATACAAGGATGTATATTTAATAAAGTGCTCGTTTGTTGTATATATGTTACTGACCAAAATTATATCATGGTCAGAAAAGGCCTTAATGTAGGTCTGCTGGGTAAGTTGCTGGTTAAGATAGAAGGTGTAGTTCTGCGCAGACCTGACCAAACACACAAACAACTATCTTTATTGACAGCCTACCATGATTACATTAGTGTCCTTCTTGTTTTAGATACTTTATGCATAAACATTCATACACATATACAAGCCCATCCAAACAAGAACACTCTTGAAACAAAACATACATAACAGAAAGAAATGTAAATGAATCTTCCTTCTTTTCTGCTATTGTTCCTCACAGTCAGAATCTCTGCTTATTTCCCTTCCCTGCATTCCTTCTCCTTCTGTGTTTTTTTTCAGAGCTTCTCCCTGAAAGATAATAAAGCAGAACCTTTTTTTATGCATAGCGAAATAACCCTAAAGTGAAAGAGGATCCTTATTTGAGCCGGCTTATTTCATCTTTAATTATAAAGTGCAATGAAAGAACATTCCAATTGAATGGAGTAAACATTTTCTCTTGGCTTCATTAAATTACACCCGCCACTCTCGCGCAGGCTGCTTTTCTCGCCGCCTGTTGTTTTATTCGCTCTGTGCCACACTTGACTGGGCTCAAAACATGGAGGATAATGAAAAAGGAGGGAGCGCTCGTTTGCCAGAGAGGGACTTGCTTCCATGGCAGAGACGGGGGTCGACGGGGTCACCTGCCTGCTTGTAAAGTGGGGTCTTTAACTGCCCGCTGAGTGGATGTGAACGAGCAGCTCTCTGTGTCCTGATGAGTGATGTGAAGCTGCTTTCAGCACATACACACATTCATGAGCCACAGCACCACTAGAGCGGGTCCTACGTGCCAAAACACAACTGAAAAGGTGAGGTGTTGGAGATCACTGTCACTGTTTTAACCAAAACTGTGCCCCTCACCACTGGCTGCTTCCGTCTTCCCACTTTCCACTCGTTCAGCAGTTTTGAAGGCGAAAATATTTATCATAATCGGGCTTTTCTGACCCACTCTTGTTTCCGCACCTCGCTATTTCCAGTCCCATTACGCGCTGCTCTCCGTTAATTGATGTCATATTTCACTCTGACATTTGGTTGCATCCTTTTGTCCTATCTGTTCTCTTTGCCTCTAGAATTTACATTGCACTTTTTTCCCTCTGTCAGCTATTCCCCCAGGTCTGTGCTTCACAAGCAAATTTTTGCTCCTCCTGTTTTCAGCGAGCTGGTTTATATGTGCATAATGCACGTCTAGGCTTGTGTTTCTGACAACAAGGAGAATCCCCCCTACTTCCCCCAGAAAAGTGCAGGAATGGCCTTCAATGTGAAATATCCAGAGCTACTCTAATGCTGTTATTACTTGGTATGACGAAAAGAAGCGTATAGAGTCCTCGCTGTTGGAACAAAACCTCGGATCTCCTGTACAATTATTCAGGCGAAGGAAAAAAAATTATAACTGTTAAACATTAAATAAGATTTTCTAAGTAATTCTGGATCACTTCTACTGGTCCATTAATCATAAAATCTGAACACAATGTGAAGGGTATCCAGACTTTTCAATTATGCAAAAAAAAAAAAAAAAAAAAATCTTAAGTAGGAGACATCAGGGATGGTATGAGGCATTTAATGCTAGGGATGCTATTATTTTAGCAACAAAGATCCCATTTTTTCTGTGATTTCAAGCAAAAAAAAGTAAATTTATTTATTTACATTTTTTTCTTTCTTTCTTTGTTTTTTCATTTGAATTTTGTTTATAATTTACATCAAATAGATGTACACCCTGTCATAATGTGCTTTGAAGTGTCGAGAGACGACGCTATGCACATAATACTGACTCATCAAACTGCTGATATACGCTTCTCACTCTACACGCTCTCATTCTGGATGAACTAGCTGGGCAAATTAGCTGAATGGAAGCCAATCAAATTTCTGCTATGTGGCCCAGAAACCAATTATGCTGTGGCTATAGTCAAGATTTAACGTATGACTGCACATAGAGCAGGAGATATAGAAAAACGTCATATATTAAAACGCTACATGAATTTAGTACATTTATATAAAAAAGGCTGCTCATTTTTGTTTTGTTTTAACAAGAGTTGGTGAGTAAAGAGGTTCAGTTCAGTTTTATTTGTGTATTACAAATCAAAAGCTGCACATTGTTTATTGATATTAAGGCATCCAACTTCTGCTTTACTAAGCCTGTTTGAAGAGATGCAGCCTAATAAGTTTGATATTACCTAGAAGGTATAATAATAAGTGTACGTATAATAAATTAGTAAGTATGGTTCATGCAGACCTCATGCTCAAATAAGAACTGTACACTACATGTGAACAATTTCTAGCACTTGTTAGTTAGAAATCTTCACTTTAGAATAGATGGTCAGTTTGTCTTCATGTAGAGCAAATAGGCGATTTTTATTGTGGTATTGAAAGACATTATAGACCCAGTGTTTAGGCAAGGGTCAGATTGTACCTAAATAATATTGCTCTGCAAAATGATTAATTCAATCTAATGAATACTTAATAAAGTTATAATGAGCAGCCGGTTAATGTGCCAGCTACTGTAATGGAGGATGTAATTATATTTAAATAATAATAGCAATTTGTATGTAATAATATAGTCATTTGAAAGGGTTAAATCTCAATCTTTGTCTCATGTGTGATTTTGCGTGTGGTATGAGAACATGCCATGATGCCCATTGGCGGACAGTGCTAATCGAATATGAAACTAGGCCTGAGATGCTGGGCGACAGGCCCAAATCTCCGCTGACAGGTAGACAGGGAAAGGCCCTCGGGGCGAGCTGGGTCGAGATGGGGTGAGGTATGTTATCGTGCCCCACATGAGCTCAGCTCTGGCACCCACTGTCAGGTGACTGGAGCCCAGCCGTGCCCTCCTTCCACCTGACCCAAGAGCCCTCAGGGGGGCTTTGGACACGTCGGAGAGCCAGCACCACCGCTAACGCTTCAGCAACGCTAACTCCTTCACCTGCACTCAGCTGAATCGCACAGACAGCCACGCTGGCCTGAATATCAGCACAGAGCATGTCAGAGGCAGGGAGCAAAAGCGTGGGAGAAAAGGAGAGAAAGACAAAAAGAAAGGGAAGAAGAAGGAAACCGCAGCAGAGCTCTTGTCCTGAGCAAGTGTGTGTATGTTCCAGAAGTGCAAGGACACAGGAACGGTGGCAGTGAACATGCATCAAAAGCACAAGACTGCTTTACTTATTGATGCCGTTGCATACCTCGCTTGCCTTCTAAAATAATAATGCATTATTTAAATGCTGAGAAAAAAAGAAGGCGAACAAAGAGAAAACTGAGTTGTGCTATTCTGCTCCCCACAGGTGGCTTTTTGTGATTTCTGGTTTTGATGGCTTGCTGGCATGTTATAAATCTGAAGGTGAAGCTTGCTGTGGTGAACGGAAACACATCTCTCTCTCACTCCCCCACTCTGTCTCTCTCTCTTAGATCATTTAACCACACATAAAGCCAACTAAATCTGATTGAGCTGTTCTATTCTGTCCTGTGCCATAATGCAGCACTGCCAAACTGCCATGCTAAAAGGTACTGCCTATTAGCTCATCACAATTTATCTTAGACTAAATGTTATAAACTTTATATAATTAAAAGGGGGCTTTAATCCAGACCAAGAAACATTACATTTTGGGGGGCATGGATTAAAAAATAATAACAGTTTTTTTTAGTTCTTTCATAGCATCTCTCATTCACTCTGATCATATTTTAGAAAGAGGCAAATGTAGTGTTAGGTGTCTCAACCTAAGACTTATAGGGAGCTTAAAATATTGCCATTACATACTGATATGAGGTCATATTTATTACAGCAGGGCACTGAACAGCCATCCCGCATTTTTAGGGTGGTAGTTTTATCCACTATGCTGTTTGACTATTACAAAAAAACCTATTGAAGAAGATGAAGTTGTTAGTGCTCATCGGAGATGTTCGCTAGTTGGTTCATGCGTCTCAAATCTCTGGGGACCAAGTCCAAAATCAAGTAGAAAAGAGAGTTTCAAGTCTTTAGTGGTATATCAGAAGTTTATTATACAAGAACCTCCAGGATAAAGGACAGAACTAAATACAGAACTGAAGCACTACATGCAGTAAATATGGTCTTTAAAGGAAAAATGCAAAACAACTTGGAATTGTCGTTTAATCTATAGTTTGTTTAGCAAGTTTGCTAGCTAGCTATCATTTTAATAACTTAATAAACCTTCAGCTTAATCTGCTGACAACTTCAACTAGCATACATGCTACATACTTGTTATTCAAACTACATTCTAGCCAACTGCTTCTAGTTGTTTAAACCCGGCAATTATTATGTGTAGTTCTGTCCAACGGACTAAGGGTGTTTTCACACCTATGTTCATTTATTTTTCTCCTTTCAAACAGAAATAGCTACCCACCAAACTGACAACACACCTCAGACACATGCTCTTTTACAAACCAATCAGTGTCAAGTACAGGGAGACGTCATCCATGTAGGTGCTGATGACTGGACGTAGGCTTGTCTTGCAAAGTTCTTTAGTGCACTTGCAAAATTCCAATGTGAAAGCAAAACTGACCAGGTCAAATGCATTCAGTGTGATAAACACGTAAACCTCAGTCCAGACTAAATGCCCTAAAGGTTTTTATATATTGAAAGGCTCATTGTTTGAAGCTGTATAAAACTTGGCATCACTGTGAGCTGTGGGAAAATGGTATTACTTTAATGACTGATGGGCAAAATCACAAAAGTTGGAAATGAAAAGTTTTATTGTTTTAATGCATAAAAGTTAGGGATCTGAGATGAGTTGCAAGTCATCATTGTTGAATTGAGTCCTGATTTCAAGCACCCATTATGGTCAACATTGCTTGGTTGTTCAGTACACATTGTCATTAACAGTGCTTTATTGGTGGGATTTCCAGCATTGTGCATCTTTGTTAGGGCGGTATTACTAAGGAGAAATCTCCATAGCTGGCTGCTACTGCAGTCTACGAGTAAAAGGGCAAATGCTCAGGTCCACTGTAGGGTCTGTCTGTGCACAAGCCCAATTTGTTTCCTTTACATTTCATTAAAATTGGCCTATATTATGTACTATAGGTAGTAACAGGAGCTTTATCATATTCTTCTCATTTAATTTCATATTACTATTCAAAAACCACAACATGTAACACATTGAACATGGTAGTCTCACTGATAGTCTTGTTCCTTGCTATATAACAGAGTCAACCTGAGTTCTCTGAGCTGCCAAGGTATAAAAAAATAAGTGATCAGAAAGCAGGATCAGATGATGTTGGAGTGTTTCTGAGAGAAACACTGCAGGTGCGGAGAGCCAGGATGGAAGACACACAGCCTTTATTCAGAGAACTAAACAAACACAGCCTTGGTCTGTCTTTAGAAACAGAGGCTGGGTATCAAAGCCATCTTTTCCAGGCTAGTGAAACGTGGAGCTGAAGAGTTTGACTGCTGCTGCTGAGAGCCTGTTGCAGCCAGGTGTTGAAACATGAGGGTTAACAGCAGGAGAGAAGTGTAATCTGAAACCGTGCTCCACCGAGGAGCAGCCTGCTCTACACTGGATCTGCTTAACTGGTGTTTTTAAGTGTGAGTCAGTGCAGGTCAATATCTAAGTACTGCAGATGCTTCTGAGAAATGTAAGATTGTGCTGTGTGGAAGTTGGATATTTATGCGCAGCTTTGAGATCAGAACACAGTGGGGAGGGTGTGAGGGTGTGCGTTGCGGGTAAGACAGGGCGCTGACAGTTCAAAGCAGTTCAGCAGGTCACTCAGTCTTTCTCTTAGCTCACAGCACATCATTTTAACACCACACATACACACATCTCGTCCAAACCGATGACTGCGGAAGTCGGAGCTTTTCTCTGCAAGTTTTGGTTTGTCTGTTTTCTCCTTGACCTGTCAGCACAGTGTCCAGACTGCACTGGGGGGCTGCTGGAGGTTTGGCTCTGAACGCTGGAGGGTGGGCAGTCTCACTGAACTGCTGAAAGCTCCTCTGGACGTCTGCTGAGCTGACCGTCCTTTCTGTTTGTCAGTGGATACCGGAGGATGCTTTGATCAAGCAGCAGGCTCAGGACTGAGAGACAGATTCCAGCTCAATCACTTCCATCCTTCACCTTCTTTTTTCTGTCTTTCACCATCTTTTCTCACACAGCTTCACATGGTTGTCTTTGACTGCCCCACTTTACATTGTTGGTTTGTGTGTATGTATACTGCCCATCAGAAGTTTGGAGACACCTTGCCTTCTTTTGAAATATTTGATTACATTTACTTCTCCAGAGCATTTATTCCAAAAAGATTTGTCGTCCACTCAAGAAATGTATCTTTAGCTGGAACAAATAGGATTAAACACATTTGATCTGTGATACAGCCAGAAAAAAAGAGTCAGTGCTGGTATCTAGAAGGAAACTTATACAATACAAAATTAAAACATTTTGTAAGTGCAGTACAACACAGTTCAATAATGCAAGATTATGTTTCAGACTTTGACAATGAGGGACTCTGCCAGGACAGAGAACAAACAATATGTAAGAAAAAATACCGCCAAAAACTAAGGGGTCTTATAAGGTGAAACTATGACTTAATGCAATATCCATCCATCCATCCATCCATCCAATTTCTAAGCTGCTTCTCCCTCAGGTTCGCGTGGGGGGGGGGGGTGCTGGAGCCTATCCCAGTAGTAATTGGGCGGAAGGCAGGATACACCCTGGACAGGTCGCCAGTCCATCGCAGGGCAGACAGACACAGACAGTAACTCACACACTCACACCCAGGGGTAATTTAGCATGTCCAATTGGCCTGACTGCATGTCTTTGGACTGTGGGAGGAAACCTACTGCAATATGATCCAATAAAATTAGTCTCGATAAAAGTAAAATGTGAAAACAGTGTAAGGTAGGGGTGAGTGATATTTCAAAAATACCGTCACAGTTCTTTAAGACATTTTCACGATACACAATGTGCATCCCAATATTTCAACTTAACTTGAAACAAACAAAATAGAATCTGTAGAGTCACATATAAAAATGCAATAAAAATGAGTGCCAATTAAGATCCAAATAAACAGGCCTAATTATGCTCGCTCCATAATGAAAGATCATTCTTTAAGTTCTGAAGATATAATTCTTCACAATAACATTGAATCTTTTAATATGTTATTTGTCGTATTATGTAGTATTCTGTAGCACAGCATTGCATTCCTCAGACTCATCAGTTCCCAATTCTGTATCTTTGTGTTTTCATCCATCAGCATTTTCTTGCTAAAATACCCAGCATGCATTACATAAATACCTCATACAAGCATTTGAGATTTGCCCCATTGGGTGGAGTTGAAGAAATCCTGACTGCTTGTGTAGCCACTGATGTAGAAGCTGATAAATACTGTCATCATTTTTTGTTTCTTCTGGTTTGCTTCTGCAACAGCCAGCTAGTGAAAACATTTCAAACAGCCCATCCTCAACTCTCCACCCCAGAGCTCTTGTATCTTTTCACAATTTCCTCCCACCTTCAAGATATATAATCGCAAGTGGGTTTTCCTCGTATTTAAACTGGAAAATCTCACAGTAGAAACCACTGCAGACCCACTGCAAGAGGCTAGCGATCATGTTTACAGCAGATGTGTGATGGTTACATGTATTTGGGCTGAAATGTCCTTTTAAAGACCTAAAAGTGCTGGTGAGTGCTGACATCACAACAAGGGAATAAAATTTGCATGGCTTGGCATTGTTTCCAAAGTCACACTGTCCCAAATGTTATGACAGATATTTACATGTGATATTGTTTACCTCAAAATCTCCAAGACCTTTGATGATTCCAGCATGTGATCTGAGTATGTGATTGTGTGTATAGTTAGTGTAAAAGTGGTGTTGGGGTGATAGAGTCTCTCTCTCTCTCTCTCTCTCTCTCTCTCTCTTTCTCTCTCTCTCTCATCCCCTGGAGCTGCTGCTTATCTTTCAGTGTAAAGGCTTCTGGATGAAGTTCCACCACCACCAAATGTAAGGCCAGCTGGCAAAGTCGCCATGACGCCCAGAGAGACGCACTCACCCTAACACACACACACACACACACACAAATGCAGCCAAGGCTAACAGGCTCCT
Source organism: Pygocentrus nattereri (assembly GCF_015220715.1). Classification (NCBI taxonomy): domain Eukaryota; kingdom Metazoa; phylum Chordata; class Actinopteri; order Characiformes; family Serrasalmidae; genus Pygocentrus; species Pygocentrus nattereri. The sequence continues at coordinate 33,637,039 of NC_051213.1, read as the reverse complement.
TCAGCCTCCTTGCTGTCCCTGCCACTTCCCATAATGCACCATAGGCGCTGGACACACACTTTAGCTGGCCAAAAGCTCCTCTGGCTGAGATGATGTGGCTCCTGTCTGACCCCATCAGAGAGAATTTGTGCTGCTGTGGCAAAGCGGACACATGAGTGAACACACACACAACCTCACGCACAGTTACTTAAACAATCATTAAATACACACCCACCCAAACAGTAAGACCCCTTATTTGCCTGCTACACACAGAGAAACACAATGTGAATCCCTCTCGTGGTGAGTGGTCTGGCCTGAGGACAGATCCCTTTGGAGCAGTTTATTTAAGCTGAAATCAGGCCGACTCTACATAGGCGCAGGGCAAAAACAGCCTGACCCTCCAGCACCACCTCTACCAGCTATTACCCACTGCTCTAAAGGGTGGGGGGGTGGGGGGGGGTTGGGGAGAGAGAGAGAGAGAGAGAGAGAGAGAGAGAGAGAGAGAGAGAGAGAGAGACTCCATGCCCTTAAAGCATCCTCGCAATCCTTGGAGAGGAAGTATAGCGTCATTTCAAAACTATTTATGTACTTTTTTTATTTTTGTACATTATTTCAGCAAATGCCCTTCATCATTTCACAAAAAGTGGATCAAAAGAAATGCCCCCAAATCACCTGGAATAAAATCTCATTATAGTAAACTTCATTGATAGGCCTTTTCCTGTAAACTTATGATTTTGGAGATACATCTCTTTTTCTTTCCCTCTCTTTCTTTTTCTCAGTGTGTATATCTCATTGCTAAATTACTGTTTCTTAAAGGAATATTTCATGTGTTGTATCTGGCAGACACTCTTAGGCCCAATCCCATTTCTTATTTTTATCCCTACCCCTTGTTTTTAAGGGTCGCCTTGCCCCTTGGACTTGGGTAGTGGTTGAAATCTTCCCCTATCAAATGAGAATCTCTTCAAATAAAAAAGAACATTACTTTATTAACAGCCTACTAGTGGTGCTCTGTATGCCACCATGCCATTCTGCAGGGATAGCAGAGGAGGGTTGAAGTTCAGCACCTGCTAAGCTGTACCAGCCACCGGGCTACCAACTACTGCTGCATCGGATTACTAATGTTAGATTTGAAACACCTGCCCACTGACTTCATTATAAATGTGCTTTGAGTCAATTCATTTTTCTCTTTAACTAAGTACAGGATCTAATTAATTGTCCATGGTGAACTGACCGTATACTGCAGATGCAGCAGATAGAGATTAGGTTGTAGAACAGTGAAGTGTTCCTTTAGTCTCTTTGTGGCTGTAGGATCTAGATGGTATTCACAAAACATGTCAGAGTAAGAGTGCTGGTTCAGGATCATTTTCTGTGACATTTCCATAACCATGGGCTGAATCTGACCTTACATCACAGTGCAACTCAGACAGCCATGCCTGCTCTATTTTGTTATCTAATAACATTTACTGGCCAAGGACTAGGGCTGGATATGAACGGAAATGTTACATATAAAAGCAAAATTTCATTGAAAATGGTCTGTAATGCATTTTGGAAAGAAACCCTTTATATTTTTATAGGCATATACAAATGTCTGAACAAATTTTAGTGCAGTTTCTGTTTATTTGCTGGGTTTAACATGCTGGAAAAAACTGAAATATTTGCACAGGCTACATTTTATCATTACTTTTATGTTTTTTCCCCGAATATGTTGAACTCAACAGAAAATTAACAAAACATAATTTGACCCAGGGAAACCCAAACATTTGCATATGACTGAAGAAAAAAAACATTACAGGAAGAAAATTATATAACACTTCTATCAGTCTTTATTTCAAGATTTCTTTGTTTTAGCATTAATTATTTTCATTTTTTAACAATCTGATGGTAAACAAATGACATTAAGTCACCTTCTAGCTTGTAGTAAGTACTTGCACACTATAATAACAATGACAACAATGTGCTTATAATGGAAGCCAATAGCTGTCTTTTCTATGTACAGGGAAATTATTGTCTCTCCTAATGGAGATTAGGTAGAGAAACAATGACGTGTTCCATTAACCAAGCAAAGCTGAGTCTGCCTGTAATACCCATAAGGAATCAATATACTCCCTTACATTTTTCAGTGACCTTATGCAGTAATGATCTTGAAACTCATATGTAAGGTATACAGTTACACGAGTGAGGACCTGAAGTCTGGACCCACTGTGTCCTTAAAATTTAAGGGTTTAAACTCGCACCCCAGGGGCTTCCCATTCCAGCACCACCTCCTGTTCCATCATTCCCTTTCTTCCTTTCTTCTCTCCCTGTTTCTTCTCTGATCTGGCTCTAACAACAAACATATTCAAGCTTGTGTAGCAGACCCCCTCCTCACGCTCTGATAATTAAACCAGTACTGCCTAATAAAGTTCACATTGCTGTTAAAGTTCCCCTCCTGAGAGGGAGGTGGGCAGTGGCTGCCTGAACACAGTGGGGTATTAAATCAGATCCATGCCTTCTTCATTACAGGGGTTCAGGCCAAATCTCAGATCAGAGACACTCCTTCAGCAGTGTTTTGTACTGATCAGTTGGCAGCTGAAGAAGCAGGTCAGAGTGAATTTTGAACAACAGGCAGGGATGAGCGAGGTGTGAGAATTTGATACTTTTATATCAAGTGAATTAGTTGGTTGAATGTACAAACAAGTACAAACAGCAGAAGTGTCTCTGAACGTCTCCATTAAAATTCAAGACAGTTGCGTTTTTGTTGAGTTCAAATATATTGCTTTGTGTATCTAATCATCGCATGTTATGGTATTTTTAGACTTGTCCAAACACTCCTCATGTTGTTATGAGTGAAATTACCAAAAGTGTTAAGATTCTGGGAACTGGTTGTTCTTTTCTTTTCTCCTTTGACCATGTTCAGTCATTTCATTCAAAATGTCTTTCGAACACTGAGCAGTTTGTGTGTCATCCAATTTTGCTTGTACAGAAACATCATCTCAAGCGCTTATGACATCTCAGCAGTGCGAAATTATGATGAATGTTGAGTTGCACTGATGTAAGGGCTGCTTGAATTCTGATCTGGCTCTTCAGACCGAGTCGCATTGACATGTATCATATGTGTATCAACTTTCAGTACATATACGAAATTATCCCAAATAATCATCATCATCATCATCATTGACCGCAAGTCCAGATAGGGTCGCGGTAGCAGTTGGGAGAGCATAGAATCCCAGATGACCCTGTTCCCCGCAACTTCTTCCAGCTCATTCCTGGGGACTCCAAGCCGCTCCCAGGCCAAGTTGGAGATATAATCCCTCCAGTGGGTCCTAGGATGACCCCGGGGTCTTGTCCCGGTAGGCTGTGCCTGGAACACCCCCACCGGGAGGCGTCCAGGGGGCATCCGGATCAGATGCCCAAACCACCTCAGCTGATTAATCTCAATGCGGAGGAGTAGTGGCTGTACTCTGAGCTCCTCCCGGATGACCAGGCTCCTCACTCTATCACATAGCATATAGCCCGCCACCCTACAAAGAAAGCTCATTTCCGCTGCTTGGGAAATGAGGGTTGGGATGTAGATCGACCGGTAAACAGAGAGCTTCGCCTTTTGGCTCAACTCCCTCTTCACCACTACAGTCCGGTACAGTGACCACATTACTGCTGCCGCCTGTCCCAGCCTGCGGCCGATCTCACGATCCCTCTTCCCATCACTCGTGAACAAGGCCCCAAGATACTTAAACTCCTCCACCTGGGGCAGGTCCTTTCCCCTTACCTGGTGTGGGCATGCCATCCTTTTCCGGGCCAAGGCCATGGACTCGGAGACTTGGAGGTGCTGATCCGCATACCAATCGCTTCACACTGGAGGCATCCATGTGATTCCGCCAAAACAACATCATCTGCAAATAGCAGAGATGCCACCCTCCGGCCTCCAAACATAATGCCCTCCTGACCCCAGCTACGCCCTGACACTCTGTCCATGAATATCACGAACAAGAGTGGAGACAGGGCACAACCCTGTCGGAGTCCAACGCTAACACTGAAAGAGTCTGACTTAATGCCGAGTATAAGGACACAGCACTCCCTTCCTGGATCGGGGCCTTGTCATGGAGGAAGAGCTTGTGTGGTCTAGGGATCTTCAGAGCTAAGTCATTGGGAGCAATATGCTCCTGGTAGGGTCTCCCAAGACGAACAGGTCTGGTGTGAAGACCCAGACTAATGCGATCCAAACTACTCCATGCATATTATGCATAAAAAATTGTGTACCCTGCCTGGGAAAGTGTCACCGGGACCTACCCCTGGAGCCAGGCCTGGGGCTAGTGTTTCACGGCGAGCACCTGGCAGCCCACGTAACCCGGCCCTTTGTGGCCTAGGCCCCTGCAGCAGAAACTGGCTCTTGGTACATGGAATGTAACCTCACTGGGGGGGAAGGAGCCGGAACTTGTGCAGGAGGTTGAGAGGTACCAACTAGATATAGTTGGGCTCACCTCCACCCACAATGTTGGCTCTGGAACCAAACTCCTGGATAGGGGTTGGTCTCTCTCCTACTCAGGGGTTGCACAGGGTAAGAGGCGTCGGGCAGGTGTGGGGATACTCACGAGTCCCCAGCTGGTGACCATGCAGTTGGAGTTTGTCCCGGTGGATGAGAGGGTCGCCTCAATGCGAATTAATATCACAGAGAGGAAAACTTTGACTGTTGTCTGTGCTTATACACCAAACAACTGGTCAGAGTATTCGGCCTTATTGGAGTGAGTGGGCGGGGTTCTGGAAAGGGTCCTGCCTACAGACTCCATAATCTTACTGGGAGACTTCAATGCTCATGTTGGCAATGACTGGGAGACCTGGAGAGGCGTGATTGGAAAGAACGGCCTGCCCGATCTAAAGCCGAATGGTGAATTGTTATTGGACTTCTGTGTCAGGCATGGATTGTCCATAACGAAACACCAAATTCGAACACAAGGATGTTCATAAGTGTACATGGTACCAGAGCTCCTTAGCTCCTCTAGGTTGAAGAGAGGTGCTGAGCTGTCAACTGATCACCATCTGGTGGTGAGTTGGATCAGATGACAGGGAAGACTGATGGTCAGATCCGGAAGGCCCAAGCGAATAGTGAGGGTGTGCTGGGAACGACTGTCGGAGGCCCCTGTTCGGAATGATTTCAAATCCCACCTCCGGGAGAGCTTTTCTCATGTCCCGGAGGACGTAGGGGACATGGAGTCTGAATGGACCTTGTTCAAAACCTCCATTGTGGAAGCTGCCAGGCGTAGCTGTTGCCAAAAGCTTGTGGGTGCCTGTCGGGGCAGTAACCCAAGAACCGGTGGTGAGGGAGGCCATCAAGCTGAAGAAAGAGGCCTTTAGGGACTGGTTGGCCTCCAACTGCAAGGACTCCTGATTCAGCAGATAGGTACCGACAGGCTAAAAAGGTGGCAGCTGCAACGGTGGCAGAAGCAAAATCCAGGGCATGGGAGGAGTTTGGTGAGGCCATGGAAAAAGACATTCGTTCGGCGGTTCTGGACAACTGGATCTACTGGGAGGTTCTGGACAACTTTCCGGCAACTCAGGAGTGGTCGGGGTGGCTGCGCCCAAGCTGTATTTGGCAAGGGTGGAGAAACTCTGACTTCAAATGAGGATATTGTTGTCGGTGGAAGGAGCACTTTGAGGAACTCCTTAATCTGGGAGACGTGCCTCCCTCACGGGAATCAGGGTCAGAGGCTCCTGGGGTGTCAAGTTCCATTTCCCTGGTAGAGGTCACTGAGGTAGTTGGTAAGCTCCTCAGTGGCAAGGAACCGGGGGTAGATGAGATTCGTCCAGAGATGCTTAAGGCTCTGGATATTGTGGGGCTGTCATGGCTAACACGCCTCTGCAATATTGCATGGACCTTGGGAACAGTACCCTTGGACTGGCAGACTGGGGTGGTTGTCCCTATTTTTAAAAAGGGTGATCGGAGGGTGTGTGCCAACTATCGGGGTATCACACTGCTCAGCCTTCCTGGGAAAGTCTATGCAAAGGTGCTGGAAAGAAGACACTGACCGATAGTTGAACCTCAGATTGAGGAGGAACAATGTGGATTCCATCCCGGCCGTGGAACAATGGACCAGCTTTTCACCCTCTCACAGATTGTTGAGGGGGCATGGGAGTTTGCCAACCCAGTGTGTGTTTTGTGGAGAAGACTTATGACCGTGTTCTTCGAGATATCTTGTGGGAGGTCCTCCGGGAGTATGGGGTGCCGGGGCTACTACTCCAGGCCATCCAATCTCTGTACTCCCGGAGTGAGAGCTGTTATCCCAAATCAGAAATGAAAATGTCCATTTTCTTGGTGTTCAAACTGCCACATAGTTATTACATCTGTGTCACATGTGAAGAAATGATGCATGTAAAGCTGCAAATTTCAAAGCAGCAGCCATCTTTAGCAAACCACAGCAAGAGGCTGAACAGATAAATCATTGGTAACTGGTCGCCACGTAACAAGCAGATTTACATATTCCGTCCCACATAGTAATTGGATTTAAGGCAGACTAACTGGAGAAGCATTTTACCACCACGTGTAAAGGCATGTGGCTAAAATCAGGATGCAATCCAAATACTAGACACACAAAATGACAGGGTTTAAATGGGGTCTCACTGCTCCACCTCTATATCTGATATTCTCAGGGTGTATTGTTAGATGTGTAGAGTAACTGCTGTCATTTCTGGTAACCTGGGCATGTACATAAAACACACCCCGGGCTCAATGAGGACGCTGGAGGCAGGACTCTGAACGGCAGCAGCCATTACTTTTATTTCACACAAAATAACCACCCAAACAATGCACAGCTGGCCACTTTTCAGTGGCGATCGCTGTCTAACCTTTTCAGTCTGTTCACAGAGCTTTTCAGCTCTTTTTTGTGCTGATGCTCGTCCCTCCCCTCTCTGTTGCCTCTCAGCTCAAGCTGCCCGCCAGATGAGAATCAGCTGCTCTCATGAAGGGCAGCGTGAGCACCAGAGCTGAGAGGGAACGAGAGCTCGCCGCTCCGCCTCCCCGTTACCGGCCGCAGCTGCTCAGCCTCCTGGGTCAAACGTAGCGGCCTCGCTATGTAACAGGGGGCAGGGCCCGCTCCTCCTCCCTCTGATGCCTCCTGTAGCCGGCACCAGCATCGTCCTCCTCCTCCCGCCGTCACTCTCGTGCCTCGCGTCCGTCGGTGGAAGCTTAGGCTTTGCGCTCCGCCCCCTCCGCACACGTGGCTCTCTCCCTGGCGTCCTCGCCGAGGTGCGTCGCGGCTGAGTGCTCGGGCCCTGCCTTTCTGCCAGCTCTCTCGGCCATCATTGTTGGGGCCCGGGGGACGGGCGCATGCCACACACATGCCACACACATGTACGGGGTTTACAGTAGGGCCGAACGATTAATTGTGTTTAAATCTAAATTATAATAATATTATTCAACATGGTCTTCAGGGTTGGGTAGCGACAGAATATATCTAATGACAATATGTAATCCGGATGAAAAAGGTAACTGTATTGTTACAGTTACTGAATACAGATTAATCAGATTTCAGCTACATTAACAATTAGGGTGATTATTATTATAATTACATTAAGACCACTTATAGTTATTGTCGTGCCTACTTTTTTTTTCTTTCATGAGACTTTAATGTGACACTTGCATGAAAAAAAATCTCATCTAAGGTGACCGGGGCCAGCCCTGGTTGTCATAGCAAGATTTACCTAAGAATCCTTCAGGGTTCATGAACAGGCAGTCTGGCGCACTACACTCAGTGTTCAGGCCTCAAACTAAAAAATGAACATTCTTCGCAATAAAAAAGGCCTGGAGTTAATAAACAATAGTCTCATTTAAATTACAGCTTCAAAGTAAGTCAGGAAAATTGCAATTAGATATTTTTTCAAAACACTCAGCATTTGTTCACAGAAAGCTGGACAAAGAAAGCCAAACAATAGCAAAGTACTATTAGTAATAGACATCATGTATGCCTGTAGATGATGCTGTTACATTTGGGTTCTATTATGATTATTTTTGTATGTGTTAAAGAGTGTTTAAAATGTATGTGTGCATGTGGAGCGGCAGGTGTGATGTGGTGCTGTTGCAGGTGTGTGCCATGCTGCGGGCAGCCGTTGGGTTTAGGCCTCTGGGGAGAATCACAGAGATTCATTATAGAGAGCGACTTACTGTTACTATTACTGCTGCTACCACTGCTTCTGCTGTTACAGTCCAGAACGGAGATCAAGCCTGTCAGAGTGTCACACATTCATTCACTCCCTCTCCACACCCTGCAATATGTGCTAATGGACAGACAGAGAGAGAGAGAGAGAGAAACAGACAGACAGACAGACAGAGGCAGAGAAGAGAAGCAGACTGATTGCACATCTTCCATTGTGTTCCTGCTCCATAATCCAGTCTTGTGCTTGTCTTGTTTAAAAAGTAAAAATTAATTGATGAAAACACAGACACACACACACACACACACACCTACACACACACACGCACACACACACACACACACACACACACACACACACACACACACACACACACACACACACACACGCACACACACACACACACACCTACACACACACACACACACACACACACACACACACACACACACCTACACCTACACACACACACACATGCACACACTCCTGCCATGTTTTCTTCTTAAACGACATGCTGTGCTGGAGTCATCAGCAGCCATTAGGCTGAGCACACTGCAGCATGTGTCCCTGAAACATGAGGATTTATTATTGCACGTTTAATTGATTTCATACAAAAAATTATGGAGGAAAGCCGCTTATGCTCTTCTGCTATCTGTTCAGGGGAAAAATTAAATACTGTCCCAAATAATTGCAGCTGCTGTTTGCTACCACCATCCATCCCTTCCCCCTCTCCTCCCCCTATCCCCCCGTCCCCCGGCTTCCTGCTCTTCCAGTGCCAATTAAGCACTGGCCCAAAATACCAGACCCTGTAACAGGATTAACTCAGTGTGTTTAAGAGGTAGAGGAAATAATTAGTCCTATTACTGATAACATTAATCAGGTTAACGGCCATGCCTCATTATGGGACCACTATTACCACCCCCCCCTTTCTCTTTCTTTCTTTTCTGCTTACTTTCTCTCTTTTTCTCTCTTCTTTCTTTTTCTCCTTTATTTGTCTTTCTCCTGCTCTTATTTCCCTGTCTCACTCTCTTCTCTTTCTGTTTTTTTTCTCTCTCTCTTGTCCTTTCCCTCACCCTTCTCTTTTTCTTTATCTCTCTCATTCTCTCCCCTTCTATTCTTTTCTCTCTTTCTTTCTTTCTTTCTTTCTTTCTTTCTTTCTTTCTTTCTTTCTTTCTTTCTTTCTCCTTCTGTCCTTTTCTGTCTCTCATTTCCTTCTCTCATTCTCTCCATCTTCCCCATCTCTCTTTCTTTCTCTTTGTCTATACCCTTTTCTCTCTCTCATTCTCTCCCTCTTAGTCTTTCTCTTTGTGCCTGTCTGTCATCCTCTCCCACTTTCTTTCTTGCTTGCTTGCTTTCCTTCTCTCACTCTTTTTCTTTCTTTTTCCTTTTTCCCTCTATCTCATTCGCTCCATCTTTCTGCTCATCTATCTTTTTCTTTCTCTCTCTCTCCCTCCCCTGTCCCTCTCTCATTCTGTCTTTCTCTTCACATGTCCCTTGTTCTCTCCCTCTTTCTTTCTTTCTTTCTTTCTTTCTTTCTTTCTTTCTTTCTTTCTTTCTTTCTTTCTTTCTTTCACTCTCTTCCTTCTTCCATCCACTGATCAGTGAATTGGTATCAATAAGGCTGAAACTGAGTGTCTGTGAGTTTGTTCAGCAGATACTGTAAAGTGGATCATTCTGAGAGAGAGAGAGAGAGAGAGGGAGAGAGAGAGAGAGAGAGAGAGAGAGAGAGAGAAAGAAAGAGGAAGCCCCCACCATTCTGATCATGCTTCATGTAAAATCAGTCTGAAAGACACTAAAAGCTGCCAGTTCTTTCTGAACTCCTCTCTGTGCACAACAATTTGAAGCCCACCTCTAGGCTCACTCAGTGGGCTCTTTACTGCTCAGCAGGTTTAAGTAATTGGAGTTAAATAGAGTGTGGTGATTTTTACGAGCTGGAGTTTAAGTGTTATTTCAAACATTTAATGACTAATATACACTCAACTGCCACTTTATTAGGTACAATTGCTGTACCTAATGTTCAATTGCTTGTTAACACAAATAGTTAATCAGCCAATCACCTGGCCGCAACTCAGTGCATTTAGGCATGTAGAGGTGGTCAAGACAACTTGCTGAAGTGCAGACCGAGCATCAGAATGGGGTAGAAAGGGGATTTAAGTGACTTTGAACGTGGCGTGGTTGTTGGTGCCAGACGGGCTGATCTGAGTATTTCAGAAACTGATGATCTACTGGGACACAACCATCTGTAGGGTTCATAGGGAATGGTCCGAAAAAGTGAAAATATCCAGGCCTTGTTGATGTGAGAGGTCAGAGGAGAATGGGCAGACTGGTTCAAGATGATAGAAAGGCAACAGTAACTTAAATAACCAACCAAAATCTCTGAGGAACTTTTCCAACACCTTGTTGAAAGTACGCCACGAAGAATTAAGGCAGTTCTGAAGGCAAAAGGGGGTCCAACCTTTTACTAGCAAGGTGTACCTAATATAGTGGCCAGTGAGTGTAAATGACTTTAATATAAATGCATAGAAACAACTAAAGGCTGAAAAGTTTTTACTGATCAGTATGTCAAAGACAAGCACAAGGCTGCAATCTGCTTTAAACTGAATAAAATATTCTTTCAAGTGATTCCTAAATGGATCTCTCTTGAGTGTGGAGAGAGAGAGACAACAGAAAAGCCCAGAGCAAGAGCTCTTATTGAAATGTACAGCAAAATACATTCCAAAAAACTTGATCCGCAATAACAAAATCATTCCGTGTGAGACACTGATGTCTCCAAGAAAGCTCAGTGCAGAGCAAGTGGGCTATCTGTGAATATATGCAAACAAACTGACAAGACATAAATTCAAATAAATGTCTTAATATCGTCTCCTTCAGGAGCCGAGAAAAGAGATAAGGCCAGAATTCAGCAGAAGCAGTAGTTCTAGCGGGTGGAGAGGCATTAAGGAGGAAGCTCTCTAATTTGTGAAGGGATGAATTTAATCTGGGGTTTCTTAAAAGGTCGCATTAATAGTGTTTGAACAGGATGAGCTGGACAAGGCCAAATCCAATCAAATCTCTGTAATCCGGTTTGTCTGGATGAAGCCGTCACCTCTGGGACATCCCAAAAATAAAATCTATGGCCTGTGCCCTGCCACTGCGCTGCTGGTCCTGCTTCAGAGCAGATGGACCAGGCATGTCAGTGTTAATCGTGTTTATTCATGTAAGGTCTAAAAACATGTTTTTTTCTGAATACCAGATGTCAAATACAGAGACTAAACAGGAGAGAAGAGAGTGTTGTGGGTGTGAATCCAAGATTTACCAACTCGAACCAAAAGGATGAACATATACTAGAGATGGCACCGACCCGATGCACGGTGTCAGTATTGACGCGGCACCAGCAGAAAATTCTGGATATGATATTGGAGGGAAAAAAAGAGAGAATCCACTCATTAATTTTAATATATTTGGAATGTATAAAGCCTTATTGGAGCATGACTAGTTTTACCTAGGAAGGTGCTCTAATTTGAGTGATTGAGTGAGTATGAATCTGGGTAATAGAAAATGGTACCTCTGTTTTTTCCATTTCTTTTGCAAGCTAAAGACAAGGCTAATAGCTAAATTGGAGCTTGACTTGACCCAAATCTTTAATCCTTAAATTCATGACAAGACTACCAAAATCCACAATGTTTTTTAATCATGGCAGAATTAAAAAAAGAAGAAAATGAAAGTACTTCTTGCAAAGCAGAGCGTTTTCCGCCTTGTTGGGTGGCATTTGCTGTGTTGAATGAACCCACTTTACTAGCCTAATGCTAGCATACACTCAACGGCCACTTTATTGCTAGTAAAAGGTTGGACCCCCTTTTCCCTTCAGACCTGCCTTAATTCTTTGGAAATTATACAGATAGTTTCTCCTATATGGATTGGTCAGTCAAACGACTTACTAATTTAATTAGGGAGCCTCCTCTGCTAAAACTAATCCAGCTCAAATAGAGTTTAAGTATTATATAGGAATCAAAGAGTTTTTTTCCAAAATGCTAGATATCTATTTGTAAAAATTTTGGATGTGACTTGAATGAGTCTTGAATAAGTCAAAAAATGTATTATTATTTCTCTAATAAAGGTGTTATTAATCATAATATAGCATTATATTTTTGGTATGTGTGAAGCCCACTAACAACAGTGTATATCATGGAACAAAAATCAGCAGTTGGTTGAATTGAAGCGTTTTGTTCCACAGCCATCCATGGGAGTTAAAGAGAGCATAATTGGCATAAGTGCTCTCTTTTGATGAGTAGGATGGCCCTCTTCCCCTCTCACTCAGCATGATGCTAGCCAACTTGGACATTCTCCTCCAAACACATTGAGATGCCCAGTGATGTTGTTTTAAGGCAGGTGTACACTGTACGATTTCTGTTAAAATATGTAAATCATGAAAGAATTTGATTGTGAGTTTAACCCACAAAAACTCAATTTTCACTGCTTAATACCTGTATTTCTCAGGCCAAACATTGCCACTCATATATCAAGTCCTTTGTTTGCTGTATGGCCATATTTTGGCAAAAATAGAAGGCACAAGCACAATGTAATCAGGTTCTAACATCATAGATCTATTGCCATAAGACCTTATTGTAAGATCTAACCTGCAGCTTAACTGACTTTGCACAGCCTGTTGTAGAATTTGGCAAAGATTTCTTTTGTAGCAGCAATAAACGTAAACATAAGCATGAGAGACCGCTGTTGCTGTTGCTGATGTGATGCATAACAGCACAGTTTAATTTTTTTGTTTGTTTTTTAAACCTGCAGTTTTGTATAAGTCAAGATGTATATATGTATCACATCCTGTAGGGTAGTAGAATGTTTAAGCAGTTTGAGGTCATCTTAGCAAGACAACTACAATTACCAAAAGCTCGTTTTAAAGCTTAGTAGTTTTCAATGAAAAAAATCATGTCAAATTGGTGTCAGCATCAGTGGATACTCAGTTTTATTATCTGTCTTGGTATCGGTTTTGCAAAAGAAGAAGTGGTATCGTACTGCCTTTGACAGTGTTCTCTCATCTCTCATTGCTATTACACACACAATCTTTCAACATCCTCTAATTCCTGTTTCCTAAAACCTGACTGTCAAACCCTTCAGCCTAAACAGACTCTCTCTCTCTCTTCCATTACTTTCCTTCTTTGCCTCTCTCGCCCCTCCATCATTGTGTGAGCGGGGCTGCGGGTGGCCTTTGGCCCCGGGCTGTCACTCACTCTTTTGGGCGGTAGATGGGCGTGAAGCGGGGGCTAATAGCCGTGGCAGTGGGATGAGAGAGAGAGAGACAGGCCATCTCACCTTCATTCTCCCACGCTGCTGAGAGATGAGCAGAGGGCATCGGAGGCCGCAGCAAGGTCTAATGTGGTGTGACGGCTCTCTTGGTGCAGCCTTGCTCCACACGGTCCAGCCAGGCAGGAGACTAGACCTGCAAATGGCCACCATGACGACCTGCGGACAGTGCATATAAACTGAGCTTTTGAGGCAGCACTTTTCTTCTTTAGATAATATACTGTAAATAAGCACATTCCGAGGCTTTATTGCTTCCCTGTGTGTGGACTATAGAATACGTTTTTGATAAGTGGGGCCAGGCATGTGTGTTCACTGAAAATCTGGTACATTTTGTTGGTCGATGTGGCCGAAAGTCTGCCTACTTTTATAAAAATAGGTCATTTGACTAACTTGAAAAATGACCAATCACAACCAATTGCTTTCTTGCATGTGTTGGGGCAGGTGACTGTCAAAACGGCACTACAACAAAAATAGCCCTGCTTGCAATGAAGTAGTATGTCTCAACAAACTCATTTACTAGCTACTAAATGCCTGAAACTTTAAAAGGTTTATTGTTGTCATGTTGTGCACAGAAGACTACTGTTTGCTTCCCATCAAACCATCAAAAACCCATAGCCTACAAAGAAGTGTGATTGAGGCTAGCACCTATTCTGTTTGAACACCTTCACTAACTAATACGTACGATGTTTACTTGAACTTGCATAAGGTTGAAAATAATATTTCATTCAATGCTGGTTGTAACTGTTGCCTCGCTGAATTTCTTTGATTTGAAAAAAAAAAAATTATGGCATTGTGTAACTACACAAACACAAGAAGATGCTCGCTGGCCTTACAAACGAAAGTCTTACGTTTAATGAAAGAGGTGTCAGAATGAAACACAATCTCAGGGCAAATACAAAATCAAAATCCAAAAACCAAGCAAATTAGCTTTGACCCACCAATGCATAAACTCAACAAGACCTCTGAGAGTGCCCTGTGGTACCTGGCACCAAGATGTCAGCAGCAGTCCAGTATGTGCAGTGGAGCCACTGATATACGGTGCACACAGGCTCGTTGGATCAGGCGACGTTTTTCCATTGATCCAACATCCGGTGCTAATGTTTGCATGCCCATTATGTGCGCTAATTCCTGGGCATTCTGACTGGTCTGCGGCTATGCCTATATACACCTGGGTGCAATGCACAGTGTATGTAGCCCCACCAATGTTGCTTGGTCATGGTATGTCCCTCCTTGGACCGCCGTTGGTAGTTAGTCACTTATTTGCCTCATCTGTGAGTGGTCAAAATGTTTTGGCTCATTGGCGTTATAGCAGTTTTATACATTGCTGAGCTGGTGAAGCCCATAATAGCCCATGTTTAAAAAACTAGGTCTGGGTTCCCCTATTTCCGTTCCACATTCCTAGAGGGAGCTGGGGACTTAGCATCTCTCCTTTCCCTCCCCTATATGCCTTCTTTGCTTTCCTTCTCTCTTTCTCTCTCTCTCTATCTCCCTCTCTTCTTTATTAAGAGTGGCGCCATGCCTCCTCCAGGGCCATTTCCAGTGAATATGCTGATGGCATTCCGAGTCAGCCTCATTTAGTTCCCACCTGTCCCGGACCGCCGCACACCGCAATATCACTAACGGGAACACAAAAGGTTTTGCCCCCACTTTAATTAAAAGAATTAAAAGCCTTGTTTCCACTTTGTAGCTGCGCCTGGCCAATCAATCCTCACCTGAATAGTTTTCAGCCTGCTAATTGTTTCTGGGGGTAATGGCCAGATCAAAGGGCCTCAGCTGTTAATTGGCAGGACAGAGGAGACAGGTATCAGCGCTATGGGAAGCAAGAAAAGCAGTTGTGGTGACCAGACACTCCATCGGAATGCTAAAAAACTCACGCGTCTGCAACAGAGGGGCACGTGGAAGTTTTGAGATGTATTGTCAGCAGCACGATGAGCACAACAGCGCAGGCTTACAACAACTGCACTGTCACTGAGCACAGATGGACTGGAGACAATGGAGTGGGATGGCATTTGAAGGAGGATTCAGAGCTGTGTTCTGTGCTGAGCGTTAGCATTATTAAAAAGAGTTAACATCCCGACTGTGGAGGATCGGCAGCGGTGTGGGAGCGTCTCTGTCTGTCCCTGCGTGTTTGCTGTCGGCTTGCTGCTGGAATTGAGGATGTTGCTGTGCGTGCGGGGTTTTAGAGGCTTGTAATCTTCACTCTTTTCACGGGCCGAGGCTCTATTGATCACACTGGCAATCAAGCCCCGCGCAACACTAGCTGTATTCATTATTGAACCCTCCGGCTCCTCCAAAGCTAGACTGAGTGTGTTTAATGAAGGGAAACAAAGGCAAGCAGGGCACCGGGCTCACTTGCCAATCACCACACCATGCGCTAAATAAGCAGAGCGCAAAGGAGGGTGAGCAAGAGAGGTCTGTTTGAAGCTGCTCTGTAGGGTGAGAGAGAGAGGAAGAGAGGGTGAGAGAGGGAGAGTGATGCAAGGCCAGTGGCTCTATCTGAAATTCCTCTCTGGCCAGGTCTGAATGGTGGGCTTGGTTGTAAAAACCTTGCCCCCTCCCAGCATCACCGCCACCGCCACCTCCCACCTCCGCTAGCACGCCCAGTCCATCCTTCTTCAGCTGTGATTCATTCGCTCTTCCTACCGCTCGCACTATTATTCCAAACTTGTTGTGCTGCCAGTGTCCCCAAAGGCAAACGCACATCAATCATTACTAATCCTCCTCTCTGTAGAATGAAGATAAATAGCATACTACTCTCTCTCTCCCCCTTTACTGTAATACATGCAAAATGAAGTGCTGTGTCTGAGGGGTTTTGGCAAAAGCTGAAGGCCCATTACATTTATTTTTGAACTAATATGCAAATATATTTTCCCCAGCTAGGAGTGCGTACAGGAGGATGAACGGGGCTGCAAAACTGAGTAGAGCAGTTTGCTGCCTTTTTTTCCTCTTAATATGTTCAAGCAAACAAACAGCTGAGCTCAGAGGGAGTGTGGATATATCAGGTTGGACAAAAAAAAAGGAAAAAAGCGCTCTCCACTAAAAAGGTTTTGCATTTTTCATATTTTAAGGTAAAATGAGTTTTTTTTCTCTTCCATTTTCTGGTGCGGTTATGGGAGAATAATTGATAGGTAGGAGATGGGTGAAGGAGAAAGTGGGGCACCATTTAATCATTAGGACTGTTTTTGTTAGGACATTTATGACCTCCGTGGAGGTGTTGAATATTAATAGAGTGAATTATAAAACTTAGGAGAGCTTTAATGGGCTGGTCCTGGAGACCTGGAGACCTCTTCAAGAGCAGAGCGTTCTCTGTCTCTCTCTCTCTCTCTTTCTCTTTCTCTTTCTCTCTCTCTCTCTCTCTCTCTCTCTCTCTATCTCTCTCTCACTCTCACACACTTTGTCCCTTTCTCGCTGCCTTTCTTACTCTCCCACTCCCTCTCCTTTCCTTGCTCTTTTTCTCTCACTCTTCCTCTCCCTTCCTTTCTCTTTCTATCTCTCATCCTTTCTCATTCTCTCTCACTCACTCACTCGCTCCCTTTCTTTCTTTCTTTCTTTCTTTCTTTCTTTCTTTCTTTCTTTCTTTCTTTCTGTCTGTCATCTTTTATCACCCTTTTTCTCTCACTCTTTCTCTCAGTCCCTTTCTTTTTCTTTCTCTTTCTCTCTCATCCTTTCTCACTTTTTCTCTGTCTCTCATTTCTTTCTTTCTTTACTAACTCATTCTCACTTTTTCTTTCTCTCCTTTCTTGCCCTCTCTCTGTTACTTTCTTTTTTCTTCTCATTTGTTTTACTTTCTGTCCCTCTCCATCTCTTTTTTTCTCTATTCCATTCCTTCTCTCTCTCTCTCTCTCTCTCTCTCTCTCTCTCTCTCTCTCTCTCTCTGTTTTTCCTTGTATGGTGAACCAGTTGTGTTCTGTGTATCAGCTCTGTCTCTAAGTGGTAATAATACATTAAAAGACTGGATCACTCCAGTGTGCTGAGACTATGATTCATCTAAATGACACCGTGTTTGAAAAGCTGTGACTGAGTGGGAAGCCTGCTCATCAGCATGTTACCTCCCTCACTCACAGTTCCTCCTCTGAGGGAAATAATTACAGGAAAATGTGGGTATTTCACATCGGTGGAGGCCAGTGTGTGGTTTATTTAGGAAATGAAGACCACCGCTTGCTGTGTGGAGTCATAATGACCCTTGGCCACCACCGCCCGTCACTCAGAGAGAGCATAGGAAAACTGCAGCTTGCGGCAGGTAGAGGAAAGAGGGAAGGGGGGTTTAACACTGACGGATGGGCAAGAGAGGCAGAAACCAGTGAGGGATTAATCAATGCCACACGCACCAGCGCAGGCAGGTAGGCACTCCTCTCACATGCGCACACCCCCCCAGTGTAGAGACAGTGGAGGCACGCTGCCTCTGTCCTCTTGCCGCTGCGTTATTCATAAAGCACGTGTGCAGCGTGTCACTGGACTTTTGTAAACAGCCTGTGGTGATGAGAACAGTACAGTAACGCTGGTGTTCAGGTTACTGAGAGTGGGGCTGCTGTAAGTGAGACCCTCAGACTGAGGACAGAGTCTCATTAACTGAACACATTAGTGAAGACGTCATTAAAAACAGCAAGCGGCCAGTTTCAGGAGCAAGCCTTATTAACATAATGCTCTCTCTCTCTCTCTCTCTCTCTCTCTCTCTCTCTCTCTCTCTCTCTGTCTTTTGGACTCTCTTTCCTCTCTGTCTCCTCCCTCACTTTCTTTCTCATTAGTCCGTTTCCTACCTCTCTCTTACTCGCTCTCTTTTCCTTTTATTTTTCCTCTCCTATCTCTCTTTCCCTGTTTTATTTCTCTCGCCTCTCTTTCTTTCTCCCTCTTTCTCTCTCATTCTCTCTCCCCACTTTTTCTTTATCATTCCTCCCTCTCCTACCTCTTTCACCATCTCTCTCACTAGATCTCTCTGTCGCTAGTCTCTCTCTCTCTCTCTCTCTCTTCATCTGTGTGTTGCTCAGCTGTATAATGCTAAACACTCTCATCCTGCACTTTTTTTTCTGATTGAATTGCAAATGCTCCTCTGTGCTAGTGAGCGGTCCTTCACCTGTCCACCTCTCGCTGCTGATGGAGGAGACATGCGCTCACTCGTTTCTTACACAGATTGAGACGATGCCAGGATGCGATAACAGCAAGGGAACAGCTCCCAGAACAGAGCTGTCAAGATTACTCAATTAAACTTGATTACATGACATTTAAAAACACCATTAATTAAAATTTTCCCTCTCTGGCATTTGCCATTGACCAGTTTGTGGTTTGTATGATGAAAATTCAGCATAATAGCTCCCATTTATGTATATTTTTTCTGCGACGTAGTGTTTTTTGTATATTTTCTTAATGAAACGATGTTAAAGGTTTATCCGATGTCCAGTGAAGAAGTTTGGTCTTTGTATGGTTTGTTTTTGTTTAGTCTGTAGATTAAAACTGTAGATTACTAGACTGATAATATGGTAGCAGCCTTAATTCAAATAAAGGGCCCATATCATGTAAAACTGAAATGACCTCACTTTTTCCATTTGATGTTGTCTGTAAACATCTAAGTGTACCATTCACATATGTCCATATATGAAAACTAAGCTGCAAAAACATTCCATTTTGAATTCATTGTTTTGTGATGTCATTACAACAACCTCATTTTCACTCATATCCATCTATTCAGCCACAGCACTTTAGCCCCACCCATCACGCTGAAGATATAAGATTTTCAACAAAGAATGCTTTTATTATGAAGCACAATACAGGGCAGCCAATCAGAACAGGGATCATTTATATATATTCATCTAAATGGCACAGCTGGAAAAACAGCCTGTCTGACTAAGGGATAAAATGTATCATTCGTATTAATCTTACAGCATAAAACCTCACAGACATTAAAAGTAAACTTGTGAAAAAAAAATACAAGGAAAATGTAGGATAAAGGCCCTTTAATGATTAGATGAAGAACTTGCTGTGGACTGGATTGACTGTATCTGAGTGTATATTTTGTTTCTGAGTGTATATTTATTTCTGAGACAGCTCCACGTCATGTCAAGCTGTGCTGTGTTCCTGCTGTGCTCCTGTAGTCACTGTGCTGTGCTGAAGGCCTTCATGAGTAACTCACTACTCAACAGGCTGTTTCAGCACGATTACACACTGCTATTGGCTCAGAACTTGTTTATCAGGCCATATGATGATTTGTACTGAGGCAGTACTAGTATGTATGGGTAGGAGGACACCCCACTGGTTCATCCCACTCTCTCTGTCCTGTCTTTGGCATATGGGCACTGCAACAAACTTGGCTCTTCTGGTCTCACATCATTATCAAAGGTGTCTATTATTTAGCAGTGCTCAGTTGAAAAGTTCTTTCATTCTTTTCGTCATTTTAGGTAAACCGTGTGCCACTGAGTAGAGTAAAACTGAGCACAGTAAACCTGAGTTTCTCAGTCCTGCTTTTAGAGTCACACTGTCCTGCACATTTTAGAGTTTTATTTGCTCCATGTCACCTGATTCTGCTCACTCAGATCATTAATGAGTGCTTTACAAGGTTTAAACAGCTGTGCTAGAGCAGAGGGGAGACTGAAATGTGTAGGGCAGGGAACTCTACTTTACTTTCTGTGATTTTTAATTAGACACGCCGGAGACACTTGTGTTGTTTGCAGGTTTATGAGACCAACATGGGCAAAAATGAATGCAGGTAAAGGGAAATAGTAGTTTGGGTTGAGTTCAGAAGATACTTGGGTTCAGACAGTAATTTTGAACATTAGTCAAGTTCAGGCAGAATACTGTCAGGCTACAGTCGGGTTCAGAAGGAATATTTTTTAGGCTACACTTAGTTTCTGCCATACTCCGACAGAATTTTGTTTGGGCTGTAGTTGGATTTAGAGAGAATTTTGTCAAACATTAGTCAAGATCAGTCAGAATTATCTCAGGCTTAGATAAATTCTGGGAGAATTTTGTGACTCTACACTTGGGTTCAGACAGTTTTACCAGACGCCTGTTGGATTCAAACAGAATTTTGTCAGGTTACAGTCTGGTTCAAATAGGATTTTGGTGAGCTGTAATCTGGTTCTGACCAAATTCTCTTGGGCTACAGTCTGGGTCAGATTTTTTTCAGGTTGCAGTTGAGTCCAGACAGAATTTTGTTGGGCTGTAGTGAAGTATGGACACAAATTGGGTTTGGTTTGAAATTTCTAGCTCCCTGGCATCCCCTCTGGCTTATATTTCAGAGCAAGATGGTTCTGAGCTTGGTTTCGAAGGCTCAAACCATGTGAGGGAGAGGAAAAGAGCAGAAAAGTGAAGTAAACAGCTTTATCGTCAGATGGGAAAGCTGAGGGCTGGGGTGAGCGGTGTGTTCTTATCAAAACTGCTTCCCAGACAGGGCTGAGAGATCCCTTAAATAAGTGAAAGGGACTTGGGTTTTCGATTAGTGCTTCACCATAGCTCCAATCTCATGAGGCTCCTTCACACTCTACAAATATCTCAGAGTGAGAGGCACAGTGAGGAATGTTAGAAAAAGAGAGAGAAGAAGAAGAAGAAGAAGAAGAAGAAGTTGAAGAAAAAGAATAAGAGAGAGACTAGAAAGGAATGGATAAAGAGAAGAGAGAAGATAGACTATCTACGGTGGCTCTCTTAATCACAGCCTAACTCCCAGAGTGAACACTCCAGACTCCAGACTAATCCTCAAATCTCCACAGGCTTCCGCCCCGCACTTACTGCGCTCATGTTCATAGACGAGAAAGAGAAAGCGAGGGAGAGCGAGAGGGAAAGGGGGAGAAAGAGAGTGTAACTAAGTTTAAATTGAGGCAGAGCTTGACTTTTTTCCCATGGCTCTGGTCTCCTGGTGGAGGAGAAGCAAGTGTGGCTGCTCAGTGAGATTAGACCAGATTTGCAGATTCTTTCAGCCGTTGTTGGGCTTCTCTCCATAAGTAGGTCCCTCTACGACAAAAAAGGAAAAAAAAACCTCTAAAATTCCCCCCTCAAAACCCACGACCAGCTTAGCGCTCTTTATTTAGCCGATTTTGGTGGCTATTTATGCAAACAAAGGGACAAATCTTCCACTTTGATTACTGGGCCATGTCTTTTCTCTTTAGGGACGTGTGTTTGTGTGTGTGAGCAAGCGAAAGAGAGATGGGGGTGGGGGGTACGTGGTTTTGTGTGTGTGAGTATGAAAGGTGGTTTACATGCGTTTGTGCTTGTGTGAGCGCACGACTTAACTCCCCAGGCGACCCAGGCACTAATTTGTGCCGCAGCTGTAGGTGTTCCGCCCTTTATCTGCAGCTAAACACGGAGTCTCAGCTTTCTTCTCCATCTCCTCGTGTTTGAAAACACTGGCATTCATCAGGCCGGGTGTGTGCGTGTGTTTGTGTGGGCTAGCCCAGCGGGTCAGTCCCGGTCCCATCCAGCTTTTGCGCACCACTTCTTTGCAGAGCTACTTGAGTGGAAAATCTGGTAGCGCTGGAGCTATTTCACCTGAATGCCATTTTGGAGACTTGGCATTAGTGCTTGAGAGACCCCCACAGTGAGATCAGGGCTGAATGAAGGCTTGGAGCCTCCCCAGTGTTCAACCAGACCAATTTTACTCTGGCAGTGAACCTCACTGACTCCAACCCCACTCTTTTCAACTTAAAGGCAATTGGACTGTCTCACTGATGGACTGAGCACAAATACACTGACCAAAATGGGGCCTGTTCACAGAAAGGTGGCATTCCTACAGTTTTTCATGGGCTACATTCATCTGCATGTAAATATAGGTTATTAGCTTTTGTCACATAGCTCCTTTAAAGGGAGTGTGATTTTTCAAAATTTCTGCATAATTAAATGGTTAAGATGTAAACAAAGTCGTTCAGAGTGATTTAATGTGAAATGCTCCATTCTGGAGAAACTTGCTGAGTCGGAATGTTCAGTGGTGGTTAAAGGAACCAGAGGAATCTGAGTTTTATGCCTGTAAAAGCTACCTTATAGAGAGTTATTAAACAAAATGGTTATGAATACACTTAGGACATTGTTTGGGACATTGTTGTGTGGTAGTTTTAAAATAAGCTTTTGGCATAAAATGTTTTTTTATGCCAACAAAAATGGTGGAGAGATACGTGCAGATGTTATGAGACAAAATTCCCCAAACATTATATATAAAATCTCGGTGGTCTTGGATAGTGAATAAAATGGATATATTTGTGTTATAGACATCGCGACCCCTGGTTCCTTCCACCACCACTGTAAAGAAATCTCAGACAGTAAAGGGGAAGAACCTGCTTGCACTTTTTCTCACCATGGATCCAATCAACAAACACTATACTGCCAAAAGTATTCTGCCACCTGTGTAACAAGTCCAGTCACATAAAATGGCAGAGTGGGGTCAGCAGATGCTGAGGCACATAGTGCGCAGAGGTCGTCAACTTTCTGCAGAGTCAATCACTACAGACCTCCAAACTTCATGTGCCAAATGTAAAGTTTGGTGAAGGGGGGATTATGGTGTGGGGTTGTTTTTCAGGGCTTGGGTTCAGCCCCTTAGTTCCAGAGAAAGGAACTCTTAATGCTTCAGCACCAAGAGATTTTGGACAATTTCATGCTCCCACCTTTGTGGGAACAGTTTGGGGACGGCTCCTTCCTGTTCCAACATGACTGCACACCAGTGCACAAAGCAAAGTCCATAAAGACACGGATGAGCGAGTTTGGTGTGGAAGAACTTGACTGGCCTGCACCTGACCTCAACCCGATAGAACAACTTTGGGATGAATTAGAGTGGAGACTGCGATCCTAACCCTTCCCAGAAGAGTTGAAGTTCTTATAGCTGCAAAGGGTGGGCTGACATCATATTTAACCCTATGGATTAAGAATGGGATGTCACTGAATGTGTGTGAAGGCATATGAGTGAATACCTTTGGCAAAATAGTGTATCTGGGGCAGTTTCTTACTTGTTTTAATGTAACACATAATGTAAAACATAATGTTATAATTGTAAGTACACATCAGTAATTCCTCACTGAGTCCCACTTGAAAGCTAAGCCCTGTTTTATTTCCTTTTTTAGCTTAACCTTGCCTACTTTGTCTTATCACCCAAAAGGGCGTCAATTTTACGTTACACAAGTAGCCACTCATCGCAGAAGTGAAGGAGGTGACAGTGAGGAACAGACTATTCCATTGGAAAGGCACTCACCCTCAGCAAGTTAGCCTCAGTAAGCTAAACAGTCATGCATATAAACTTGGTGTAGAACTGTAGTGTAACGCTTTTGTTTATATTCTTGTTAGTCACATAACCTTTAGCTGGGGGGAGGGTATGGGTCTAGCTACCATAGCAAGTAACCTTAGAGGTCTGTATGGTTGACAAGGCTTAATCCCCTTAGATTTTTATTGCCTGTATTTCTGTATAAAACCATGTTTTTTTTTTATCGGTAAAATTGTTATAATTATGGAGTAAGCGAGCCATTGTTTCCAGTCTCTGTCCTCGGATAAGCATGAAGTTGCATAAAGTTAAAGTCTGCTGAACCAGTTAGCTGTGCAGTGAGATGGATTTTGCTTATATGAAAACGCAACAAGCTGCAGAGCTTTCAATTGAAATGAATAGTCTGCAACAAAATGAAGTTGCAAGTGGACACGTACCATAAATTTCTATACAGCCAACTGTTTCACATCAAACCACTCTGAATGACTTTGTTTACATCTCACCTACTAAATTATACAGAAAGTTTGAAAACTCAATGGAGTTCCCTTTTAACAACGCTCGGGTGAATGTTAGATATCATACAATTTTAATAAATACTTTCAGAATATGACTAATGAAATACGCCTCGCATTGCTCGGTATTAATAGAAGATTAATGGATGGAGATCCATTCCATGTGTTCATGCCTCGAGGACAAACATAGATCTAGCCAGTCATATCAACATAAACTAATGAATAATAAAGAGAGGATGTCTCTCACTCTTTCTCTCTCTCAAATCTGCATAACTTAGCATGTGTTTTCATGGGCTCACACAAGCTGCTGGCTGATTGGATTGTGTTAAACATGACAGACTATAAGGCGGTTGATGAGAGCAGGCCTGAGCCTTGCTCTAACACACACAGGCCCACTGCTCCACTAAGCCTAAGTGACTGAGCTATGGAGAGAGTGAGACACTCATTCAGACATAGCCAAGTGTTAGACAGACAGAGATATTAGAACCTAGTGCACAGCAGCAGCGGAGGAAAGAGTAAAATCCTACTCAAGAAGAAGTTCTGTTATTTCAAACAAAAATGTGAAGTTAAGTCAAAGTAGATGGACTTTTGGGCCACTTACTTTTTTAACCATGATCATTTTACCTGTGCAGCTCACATAATTACGTTCCAGTTTGATGGCAAAAACATGTACTGACATGTATTGTGTTTTTTACAGTAACTATTAGCAAAGTTAGTTAGCTGGTACTATTTTTATCAAATGGTATTTAGCTGCGAGTGAAAATAAGTGTTAATTTGAAAGCTGAACATTTTTGTAACAAGACCACAAAGCAGGACTTGAATGTGCAATAACTAACCGCTTCCTCACCTGCCTATTGTCTACTGTCTGTTCAGAATATATAGTTTTATAGTCCTTTTCTTTGTATTTATGTATATACTATTTCTTAAATCTGTACTTCATATATTTTAGATTATATAGATTGTTGCTCAATTTCATTGTACACTGTGCAATGACAATAAAGGCACCTTATCTTATCTCACCTTGCTGAGATGGATCATATGTGAAGTAACCAGGCAACTAAGTAAATGCTCAAGATGTGAACCACTTGCTCCAGTTAGCTTGATTAGGGCCTAGCAAAGTAGTGGAAGTGTAAAATTGTGTAGCCAGCTTTTTGAAATAAAATGGCTTTTTCACTGCTTTATCCATCTACTTTACTAAAAAGCATGCTCATTTCTGTTAAAGCTAGCTTGTAGCAAAGTGATAAGTATCATATTTTCAGAGTATGGAGCCTCTAATCTGTAATCTGATGATTCACTACATGACACTAGCTTTTGTAGCTTGCAGTAATAACATTGACAAACTCAGATTTTGAGTAGCATTAGATGTGATGGGCAAGAAGCATAGTAACGTGGTCCAATCATAGGAAAAAAATGCAATGATCGTAGTATTAAAGAGAATAAACTAGTGAATGGACTTTGAGAAACAGGTGGAAAAGTAGGCAAATGTAAGCAATGCAACTTTAAAGTCCTTCAAATGCTAACTTTAACAGTAATTAGTTATTTTGCACCTTGCATCGTGGTCTACATTTTAAAATAATGGTGTGAAAAGGGTTCCTTGCACAGTGCTATACAAAAACCATACATGCTTTCAGTGGATGGTACTTTGGTGAACCATTTCTGTAAATTAGATTTGTGAGTATAAAGAACCTTTGGAAAGTTAAAAGATCCTCAACATCATTTAAAGATTCTTGGAAGAAACAAGCCCACTGGTGGGCCCATCACTGAATAATTCTTACCTCTTAAGCTTCTCTGGAATCATCTCAATTATGCAGAACTTTTGAAAAATCAGTGGACTCCCTTTTAAATCGGTATAGAGCCTATTTATCATGTGAAGATCCTTTAAAGCTTTGAAATGGAAGTAAAAGTAGACCCTCTCTGGTATTGCTCAAAGACCCCTTCATGACACCTTTACATGTTGTAAGAGTGTTCTTAGAGCTGTGGGTTGTAGATTGAGCGGTAGGTAGAAGACCAGTTGTGTTATAATGCAGCTTAAAGCAGTAACCTTCAGTGTCCACTCAGCCTTGACCAGGACCCAGAGCGACAGCACTGTGAGCTCTCACACATTTTATGGGCCAGATTGATCCACACCATCTGCGCTACTCACTCACCATGGACTTCTTCTGGTGACTGTGTGTGGGGGGCAGGATCTATTTCTTCCCTATGTAACACTCAGGGATCTCTCTCTCTCTCTCTCTCTCTCTCTCTCTCTCTCTCTCTCTCTCTCTCTCTCTCTCTCTCTCTGAGAAGCTGAAGTGTATGTGTGAGGGAAAGCTTGTCCTAAGGGGGGCAGGGGACAGTGAGGGCTTGCAGCCTGCAGATGGGCCATTTGGAGCTCCTGACCTTCACAAGTGTTGCTGACAGCCTTCTTTAGCAGATCCCCACCCACCTGAAGTTGACTGGCGGTCCTCATGGCCAGTAAAGCCTCCATGCAGCTGCCTGCAGCCTGGTCCCGCTCTTACCCGACGCATCTGTGATTGTTGGTTTTTAAAATAAATTTCCTGACATAAATCATGAATAAAGCATGAGGCCCGCACATCAATTTTTTACAGCTTTATTTTTTAATGCTGAACAAAAGTCCTCCCATATTCATAATTTAGGTGACAGTTACCACATTTTAGATTGGTCCGCTTCCTTAGAGCCTCTGAGATGTGGTTCCAAGACGTTTGCTTGATGATGAAAACCACATCCAAAATAGTCTTTACTCACGGGTCCCTTATTGTAAATGTGAAGAGTGGTGAATTATTAAGAGCGTGTCCTAAGGGTACAGGGAGAAATATGGGTACCGCCATAGAATGAGTTCTTATGGGAGCCACCCTATCCATCTCTCTCTCTCTCTCTCTCTCTCTCTCCCTCTCTCTCACTCATTTCTCACTTTGAGATGACTTTAAAGGACTTAAAAAACAGAGCCGGTTTATTAAATACAGTTTGGAGTATCGAGTCTCTTATTTGCTCTTTCATGTCCTGTCCTTTATTCTCTCATTTTATCTCCACCATCTCATCTTTCTTACCACTCAATTTGGGCAGAATCCTTCTCCTTATCACACACGTCTGCCATGACAAGTGACATCACAAAGAAATGAACCTCCCTCCAGAGCGAACGGATCTACATATGTCAGAAACTGTACTCATTCGCTGTGCATCCCCTTAGGTGCGTTTAAAAACGCCTAGAGGACTTTTATATAGCACTCCAACCTTTTTGAATTCAGCTCACATTTCTCCCTTCTTTAAAACTTCTGCTTCATGTTTTTTAATGATAGTCTGCATACAGAGCACTCATTGTGTCTTTTTTGAAACCCCAGAAGATTTCTAATCTTGTGGAACTTGCGTCATGCCTCAGCCCGGCATGCTGAAGTCTGTAAAACTTCAAAGGGTAAATTTACAGCAACTTTGCGTTATCTAGAGCAAGAACACTACATGAAGTTTTTGTGTTTTGTTCCATTTGTAATATAAATTTGTTCAGCTTGCATTGTTAACTGGACCACTGGATACTGCAGTGTAATATGAGATGTTCGGTTTGTTATATTCTGTTTTCTACCTGTTTGTTGCTGTCTTGTCAAGTCCTGTCTGCATCCATAACTTGATCTTTGCAAGAGAGTGAGAGAGAATGTGATTCATTGGCCAACTTTGTGCATCTTTATTGTTCTGTAGAGGCCGTTTGGAGATGTTTGTCATGGCCCCTTCTCCAATAAAACCCCACACTGCACCTCAGTAATTGAGTTCCTGTAGAAGACAAATGCTTCAGCATCAAAGAGAGTGAGCAGGGAGTTTTGCCTGAGGTTTAGCCTACTCCGCACCACTGACATGATTGATTCTTCAAGAGTAGTGGCTAAATCAACTGGCAGGCTCTGGCTAATCCAGGAAGAAGCCTGTCAGAGATGTGGTGGAGTTCTACCGCTTTGACTCATCCAGAATATCCCGTCTTTCTCTCTGATGGAGGAGAGGATCTTCTAGATTGATATGATGCTCACCTGTTTCATATCAATGCTTCACTATGAGACAAAAAAAATAAAAAGGTTCTAAAGTGGTTCTTGGTGTGGACTTACAGTTCTACACTTTTTTTAAAGAAATGGTGTGACAAAGCATTGTTTGAGTGGTGCCATAGAAGAACCACTTAGTTCCTTAATCCCTTAAATGGCCAAGGTCCACCAGTGTGCCCACACCCATGCCGCTACCTCCCCATCAATTAATATGATGTTGGCCAAAATAGGTATCTGTCAACTAAAGTAACAGGACTGGCTGTGTTCTCCTCTAAGCATGTTGAGTGCAGAAGCAATGTCACTTCATGTGTCTCGGAAGTGTGTGCTAACTTTCTCCTTCCCAGTTTGGTAGCCTCATGTGATAGGGACAGTTTAGTCATGCCCAGTTCCACCCACCTGTGATCCCATGATGCTACCAAGCCAGGAGGATGAAGGCTGTCACTACATATCTTTGAACTCCCAATGTCATTGGATAGCTCAACACACTTGGAGGAGAACATTAACTGCCATTTCTGTTACTGTTGGCTAGCATCGTGCTGAGTACGGCCTTTCCTACCCATACAGAGAGAGCAGGGCCAATTATCTTGCCGTGGACTCCTGGCTAAAGATGGCTGTGGCCAGGGATAGAATTTGCTATTGATTTGCATATTTTTACTAACCAACAAAGAAAACATGCTTTTTGACAGGTTAAACAAGCTTACAAAAGGCTCACGTGTTAGATTGCTCTTGCGAGCTGATGTGTGCTGGCATGGCAGATCTCATTTTCTTGACATGAGAGCTGAGCTGCTATAGAGCTCATGGTGGACACAGTAGCTCTGGTAGCCATTGGACTGTACTTAGCAGTAGTAGAGTGATTCTGAGAGCAGACCAGCTGGCAGGACTTTGGGTTTGTGTGGAAATGTAGATCGAGGCTTGTCGTAACAGATAAAGGCCAGAACAGAACTGTGAGGAGTGTCGAGTCTCTGGCCTCTTTAATGAGTCCAGGTCTGAGTGTGAATACATCAGAGGTAATGAGATGTCCTTTGATATAACAGCTCAACTCCATCCAAGAGAGGAGCAGAGTGATGACATTCGCGAGTATGTGTGTGTGTGTGTGTGTGTGTGTGTGTGTGTGTGTGTGTGTTAAGATGACTTACTGGGCTTGTTGGCTCCTTTGAGGGAGGTGTGCTGGCACTGATCATGGTCATTATCTGAGTCCTGGACACCAGAGTCTTCCCCCGCACTCGCACACACACACACACACACACACACAAAGCTTCTAATTGAGTTTCTGTGTCACACTGGCAGGAAGAGCTGACTCGCCGCTGACTCTTCTTCTACAGAACAGAAGATTTTGCTCAGATGAGAAGAAATCTCTTCTTTCTATTCTCTTTTTCATACATATTGTCTCCTTTACTTTCCCTCTTTTCTGTGCTTCCTTTCTCTCTCGCTTATTTCTCTGCTTTCTTTCTAACCTTCTCTCTTTCTTTTTCTTTCCATCTCCCTCTTTCTCTCTCTCACATGGTGCAGGACATAATTATATTGTTTAGATTGACCTTACATTAGTAGCAGTGAGCCAGTGTCTTCAGAGCATGTAGACCACTTAGACCACCTTGACCAGGGTTCCAGAAGTACGCACACATGGAATTTCAGAAGAGCCAGTTGAGGTGATTCGGGCATCTGATCAGGAATCGGTTCAGAAAAAGATTTATCAGGCATGGACAGCTGGTATGAGACTTGGGACTAGGTTGTCCTAGGATTACATCTCCAAGTTGGCCTGGGAGCGGGTCAGGATCCCCCAGAAAGAGCTTGAGGAAGTTGTGGGGGACAGGGTCAGGGGACAGTCATCTGGGATTCTCTGCTTTCCCTATTGCTACCATGACCCTAGCGAGATCATGCAGTTTAATAGGATGAAAAAATTAAATTCATGATAGAACATTGTTTGTTCACCAGAAGGAAAGGAGAATGAGGCTGTGGGTGATGTATAAAGTATTCCACAGGCCACTGATAAACTTTTTTGCTTATAGAGCATCAGTATACATGTTCAGCTGCTCAAATGTTGCTCTTTGATGGCACAGGAGACTTAAAATTCTTAAGGATAAGTAGCATTAGACAAAAATGAGGCTTAGAGGAGAGATAAAGGAGAGATGAGGGTTCACTTGCAGATAAAGATGAATGATGAATGTCTCTGTAAGATGTCTCTGTAAATCTGAGGACAGTGTGTGATTTTATTGAGATCTCCACTAAAACACAACTGGAGACAAATTAAAACACTGGGCTCTTTTGCTCAAGAGAAGCATCAGAGCTTCAGGAGACTTCAACAGAAGTCTACCTTGCCTTTCTATCTGACCTCATTGTTTAGAAGGTACTACAGAGACATAAAGGAATGTTTTTTTTGGGCTTCAGTGTGTAGTAAGGCCTTCAGCTGGAGTTTTCCTCCCCCTCAACTACAGAGATTTCTCTCCAGAAATGCGCTGTTATTCACATATGTGGATGTGTAAACAGGTACTTGTGTGATATGATGTTTTCAAGTCAAGACTACAGAGAAGTGTGTGTGTGTGTGTGTGTGTGTTAGACAGAACATCAGAGTGTGTTTTAGCAGTGCATGGGGCTATTGATGCGCAGCTGCCTCCGGTGCATTTTATTGAGTGGGGACGCGCGTCCGCCAACAGCCTGAGGCCTTTCAATCAGGTCCCAGCCACTGAAATGAAATGAAAGTAAATAGAGTGAGAGAAAGAGTGAGAGAGAGCGAGAGACGGCTGAATCAGGATGGAGGAGCCATCGTTCAGCTGTGCAGTTGCATTCATTTGAAATGTTTTTCTCTCTTCAGTGCAAGTTCATTTTTTTCACCCCCCCCCCCAAAAGTGCATTATTTTCATGTAATCTCTCTTGTATTTAGAGATGACAGAGTATGAAATATACATCATGCCTAAGCTTTGATACAATGGGAAGGAGAGTAGAGGAACTGGATTTGTCTGTCAGAGACGAGAGTAGCGTGTGTGTCCACACACTCACACAGATGTCAGCTTAAAATCCACAGAACAGAGAAAACATAATTATATGTGATCTCTCTCTCTCTCTCTCTCTCTCTCTCTCTCTCTCTCTCAATGTATGTCTCTTTGTCTCTGTCTGTCTCTCTCTTTCTCTCTCAATGTATGTCTCTATCTCTGTCTCTCTCTTTCTCTCTCTCTCTCATTGTGTATCTCTCTGTCTTTCTCTTTCTTCGTCTTTCTCTGTGTGTTGTATGAGAGGAAAATACCAACATGCATACATAAGCCACTCTCTATTTGGAGTGGGAATTCAGGTGGATACATTAAAAAAAATCTATTTCTTTCATCCTAAAATTAAACAACCTTAATATGTTCATTAAAATCTCCTATTATCATATTGGAGTTTAATTCCAAACCTATTTTATAGTCACTGGTGTTATAGGAGAGTGGTGTAACACCAGTGACTGTGACACCAGTAACATTCCGGCATTATTTTGACAACATTTTAATTACCCAGCCATTAAAGCACATAACACCGGTGGCACATAGTTATGTGCTGCCTGATAAATAAAATCATTAATAAATCAATAAAATATAGTGAGCAAGAATGGACTCACATTATCATACCTTGAGATGCTTCCTTTCTAATGAGCCTCGACCCAAAGAAGCAGTTTAATAGAGCTGAAAATGTTACGTTAGAATTTAACACAAGAGTCCTGATAACACCAGCGACCAAAATCTCTGTGACAAATGAATTTTTAAGATAAAATATATATTTTTTAAATGTAGCATAATGTTAATGATATAAAAAGTTATGATATAAAAGATATAAAAACATCTGTTTTTCCTAAGTTATATCTCTTAAAAATATTGCTTTATATTAAAAATGGTTTCTCAAATGTTGAAAGTTGGTTTTGTGATGAGCTGTTGTACATATGCACAGTGACTATGAAACAGGATGTCAAAAGGAAATTTAGAGGAACCATAAAGGAAAGGTGTTATTTAATCTTAGGTCAACTCTGTAAGAACATACTTTTGGAGTTGTGCCTCATGTCTTGAGCATCTTTTTAAGCCCTGCAACCTTTGTGACATGGTTTCCCACTCCAAATGGAGAACGACCCACATACATACATAAATACATGCATACTTTAATACATGCATACTTTAAGAGGGATGTATTTTGGATTAATGCAGCTTTTACTGTAGTAATACTGAGGTCAGTGGAAATGTCCCACAGCAGTAGGAATACAAACTTGTGTGTGTGTGTGTGTGTGTGTGTGTGTGTGTGTGTGTGTGTGTGTGTGTGTGTGTGTTTTGAGTTAGGAGGTGAAAGTGGGCCGGTCTATAAGAGTGTTAATTAGGACTCACTGTGACCCAGCACAGAGTGTGTGTGTGCGTGTGTGAGTGGGTGTGGGTATATGTGTGGAGCAGATGGGAGGCAGTGGTTCCTGATCTCGTCATCCAAACCATTCAGCCTCTGTTTACCCCCCACAGACCACTCGCACACACACACACACACACACACACACGCACACACTCACACACACACACACACACACACACACACACACACACACACACAAACACACCTACACACACAAACACACACACACATACACACACACTGAAACAATGAGGCTCTGTAGTCTCACACACACTACTCTCTGTCACTGCCTACAAATCAAATTAGCATGCACACTAACACACCTTACACTGACAGACGCTGCCTCTGCACAAGCTGACATCACTGATATCCCTCTTGTTTAAAAAGTTTTAAAATTATTTTGAAGCCATATTTAGTCTTTGCCAAAATAGTTTATCACAAATATCCTGCTTAACTGCTGAAACGCTGAGAGAAAACCTCACCTGAGGTTAGTTTACAGGCCGTATTAATAAACTACACTGACACATCACAAATGAAAATGGCATCTTAGCTGATGTTAATGATTTTTGGTAATGTCAGGTACAGCTTTGTACTCTTTATATATCAGGATCAACATCGACAGTAGTTTTTCATCTGAAGAAATGGACAAAAACTAACCACTGCAACTTGTTAGTTTGAAAACTTGAAAATTTGATAAGCAGTTGAAAAGAAATGGTCCGAAATTATTTCGAAAACATTTTGCTACATTAACTTCCGTAACAACTTAGGAAAGTTTTTCCTTGTTCTGTAAAGTTACTATTTTGGAGGAACTGACCAGTCAAACTGTGCTGCATGTTTCAAAACTCACAGCAGATGTCTTTCTTTTCCTTGACATTCTGAAGTATCTTGGAAGAAAAAAAGTATGAGTAGGTATGAGCAAGAATCCATCATTGAAAGTTTATGGAAAGAGCCCATTAAAAAAGTCTACAGTGTATATGTGTGTGTATGCCCATCTACACCACTGGCCTTGCCTATAGTCCTTTTCCAGTGCCCAGTATGTGACATTACTCACTTTCACTCTTTCTCTCCTTGATTTGAACTCTCTCTCTCCTCTCTCTCTCTCTCTCTCTCTCTCTCTCTCTCTTTAAGAACTCTCTCCTCTAGAGAGTTTTCGATGTGTGGCTCATGGCAGGAGAGGGAAAAAAAGAGACAAAAGCCCTGATTTGAAAACTTAATTATACCCCTGGAAATGCATGTCATCGGAACAACAGTGAGATATACATCGTTGAGTAGTTAATTGGCCGTGAAAAGGGCTCTCTTTTTAGACCGCAACATGAAAACAGCATCTGCAAGGCTAGCAAGGACAGGGGCAATTATGGGAGTTCGCCCGAGCGCTGTTCAGACTTAACCCTGCCAAGCCCAGACGAGACTCAGGGGAGCCCTGCACCATGCCAGTCGCCATGACAACCCGGCCTATTCTGTCACTCACATAGACACCTGTGAGCTTCTCCTTGTGTGTTGATGTGCCTGAGTGTGTGTGTATGAGAGGGAGACAGAGCTCAGGTGGGCGAGTGAGAGATGTTTTGAGGAACTAGAGTTAGTATGGAGGAACTGGAGATGCATCACCAACACGGGGTCAGAAGGATACTGACTGCATAAACACGGCTCTGTCAGACAGAAAGAAATACACGTTTCAGGAGTGCTGCTTTCTCAGCTTTACATGCAAATTCAAGGAATTCTCTTAAGGAATTTCCTGCAACAGGTGAGCACCAGAACTAAATGATGAGTGGCATCCAAAAACCACTGTGGTCAGTAGGTCTGAATGATTCATTATTCTTATATATAAAGCTTAGGATGTAAAAGGCCTGGGAGTTTCACTATCTGATGAGCTCTATATAACATACAGATGTACACTCACCAGCCACTTTATTAGGTGTTCAGTTGCTTTTTAACACAAATGGCTAATCATCCAATCACATGGCCACAACTCTATGCATTTAGGCATGTAGAGGTGGTCAAGACAACTTGCTGAAGTGCAGACCGAGCATCAGGATGGGGAACGTGGCGTGGTTGTTGGTGCCAGATGGGCTGATCTGAGTATTTCAGAAACTGCTGATCTGCTGGGATTTTCATGCACAACCATCTCTAGGGTTTACAGAGAATGCAGTGAGCGGCAGTTGTGTGGATGAAAATGGCTTGTTGATGTGAGAGGTCAGAGGAGAATGGGCAGACTGGTTCGAGATGATAAAAAGGCAACAGCAACTCAAATAACCAACCAAAATCTCTGAGGAATGTTTCCAACACCTTGTTCAAAGTACGCCACGAAGAATTAAGGCAGTTCTGAAGGCAAAAGGGGGTCCAATCTTTTACTAGCATCTGTAATGCATCTTCATTACATTTTCAGAATTTTCATGATCAGATAGTCACCCTATCAGGCCCGTGCTCTTTAATCTGTTCCTTGAAAGCTCCACTTACAGCTTTTCTCTTTTCATAATATTTTAATTCTCATGCTCATTCCTGTTGGTAACTGTCCTCATTCATTTTTGTTTAACTCCTGAAACAGTCAGGTTCACTCTTCCTCTCCTCACTCCTGCAGTTTATGAATAAGCAGGTGGGCTGGTCACATTTGCTTGAAAAACAAGACCTATCTTTTCTTCACAGGGGTTCACGTGATGTTTTTCATTGCTGTTTCTGTGTGCGGTTAACACTGTCGCTAAGCAGCAAAAGCTTTGCAATAAGCTGTGCTAGTTAGCTGCCGTTTTAGTATGTAAGTGATCTACTGTCAACTACATGTGGTTCTGCAGATCAGAACAAGCTAAAAAACAGCTACTTTTTGTTTATATCAGGAGAATTTCAATGCATACTCTGTAATCCACTGACAGTGGCACAAATTCCCTCCTCCTTTACAACCAGCATTAAAGGCCCACCTTTAAATACCCACCCCTTCACCCCTCAAAAAATGGGAAGAAATTTATGGTGTTAATGACTTTGATTATAGAATTGTTGTCACTGTTAATGGTGCTATTTTTATTGTATGTAATCACTTTTGGCATAAAACCCTGTGCCCCCAAAAAAGAAGCTTTACAGGAGAAGGAAAAACATGCTAAACTTGTAATAGACATGCATTATACTGCCAAAATTATTCAGTCACCCATTCAAATCATTGCATTCAGGTGTTCCAGTCACTTCCATGGCCACAGGGGTTTAAAACCAAGCACCTAGGCCTGCAGACTGCTTCTACAAACATTAGTGAAAGAATGGGTCGCTCTCAGGAGCTCAGCTCAGTGAATTCCAGCATGGTACCATGACAGGAAGCTACCTGTGCAACAAGTCCAGTCATGAAATTTCCTTACTACTAAATATTCCACAGTCAACTGTGAGTGGTATTATAACAAAGTGGAAGTGATTGGGAATGACAACAACTCAGGCACAAAGTGATAGGCCACGTAAAATGACAGAGTGGGGTCAGCGAATGCTGAGGCGCATAATGCACAGAGGTCATTCACTACAGACCTCCAAACTTCATGTGGCCCTCAGATCAGCTCAAGAACAGTGTAGAGAGCTTCATGGAATGGGTTTACACCACCAAGCACAATGCAAAGCGTGGAATGCAGTGGCGTAAAGCGCGGCCACTGGATTCTAGAGATGTGTGAGACGTGTTCTCTGGAGTGACCGATCACGCCTTTCCATATGGAAACCCAATGGACGAGTCTGGGTTTGGCGGTTTGCCAGGAGAACGGTACTTGTCTGACTGCATTGTGCATTTGGTGGAGGGGGGATTATGGTGTGGGGTTGTTTTTCAGGACTTGGGCTCGGCCCCTTAGTTCCAGTGAAAGGAATTCTTAATGCTTCAGCACCAAGAGATTTTGACAATTTCATGCTCCAAACTTTGTGGGAACAGTTTGGGGATGGTCCCTTCCTGTTCCAACATGACTGCACACCAGTACACAACGCAAGTTCCATAAAGATGTGGATGAGCGAGTTTGGTGTGGAAGAACTTGACTGGCCTGTACAGAGTCCTGACCTAATCCCGATAGAACACCTTAGGGATAATTATAGCGGAGACTGCGAGCCAGGCCTTCTCGTCCAACATCAGTGTCTGACCTCACAAATGCGTTTCTGGAAGAACGGTCAAAAATTCCCATAAACACTCTCCTAACCCTTGTTTGGCAAGCCTTCCCAGAAGAGTTGAAGCTGTTATAGCTGCAAAGAGTGGGCCGACATCATGTTAAACCCTATGGATTAAGAATGGGATGTCACTCAAGTTCATATGCGTGTGAAGACAGACGAGCGAATACTTTTGGAAATATAGTGTATTTTGGACCATTTCTTATGGTCTGTTCATAAGGAAGCTTTAACACAATGCAAAGAGTGAATAGAGCTTTCAAATTCTAAAGTAAGTAAAAAAGAACAAAAATGGAGCAGCAAGATTTTTGTTACTTCTGTAAAGTGTCCTAGTATGAAAATGAAAATAATTAATATCGTTAAGATGCATGAAAGGCTGCAGAGAGCTTTGAACCCAACCCAGCATTCTCCCAAACTCTCCAAACTGCTGTTATCAGCCACAGTAAAGGACACCAAAGTTTTTATCATGCACTTGCTTTGCTGCTTTGCAATTAATGTGTATAACTGTCCTTTATCAGTAGTTCTGTGTTTGTGATTGCTGTTTGCAAATATAAACGACAATGATTCAGTGTTGAGTTGTTGTGTTTCTCCTCTTTTCTTTAGACGTAAATGCCTTTGGCCCGCAGTGCAGTATGGAGCAAGCAATCTGTACACACACGCTGGTTGTTAATGTGGCTGACTAACTGGCAGCACTCTCTCTGAATGCAATCTAAATTTGTTTAGTCTATATTGGTTTCTTTTACACAGCGCTGTCTCCAATTTACTGTATATCAAATCAGGCCTCAAATATAACACGAACTCTTGGCAAATGTGATTTCCATCTCTTTTTCTCCTCTCTCCTCTTGCTCTTTCTCTAGCATAACAATCCGTGACATCTTCTGTATTGATATTCAAATCAGGACGGAGCTTTGGACGGACTTAGAATGAATTCACCAGCTATTTATACATAGAGCATATTATATCCAGCGCTTTGCTTCATTGCTGTTCAGGCTTAGTGGGGAATTACTGAGGCATAAACAAACACATGTAGGCCTCGTGCCTTCCCCTCTGCTTTGTTCTTTTTCATCACATCTCACAAACAACGGTGGAGAAAAGATCAGGCGATTGTTTTGTTGTGTCTGAGAGAGAGAGAGAGAGAGAGAGAGAGGGCAAAGAGAGTTAGGGAGGTGAAAAAGGCAACAGACAATGATGGAGATATAGAGTGGAAGACAGGGAGAGAGAGATAAGAGAAATGAGAGGAAGAAAGGGAGAATGAAGAGAAGAAGAAAGTATATGAGAGAAAGAGAAAGGAGACAGAAAAAGATAGAGGGAGAAAGGAGAGAGAGGGGAAGTTAGGGGAAAGAGAGAGGAGAGATGGAGGTGAGAGAGAGGGAGAAAGAGAGAGAGAAAGATGGGAGAGGGGGTTAGAGGAGAGAGAAAAAGAATGAGAGAGGTGCAAAAGATAGAGGAAGGAAGGGAGAGAGAATAGAGCGAGAATTAGAAGGGAGAGAGTAGAAAGAGAGAGTAGAGACAGACAGAGAGGGAGGAAGGAGACAGAGAAAAGAAGCAAAAGAGAGGGTAAGAAAAAGAAGAGATAAATAGAGGGAAAGAAAGGGAAGAGAGAAATAGATAAGGGAGACAGAAAGACAAAGAAAAAGGAGAGAAAAACAGACAGAGATAGAGAGGGAGAAAGAGAGAAAGAAGTGGAAGAAGAGAGTGGGGGGGGGGCAGAGAGAGAGAGAGAGACGGAGGAGTCCAGTTTACTATATGGAGAGGGAGAAGACCGGTCATGGAGAGGAGAGAAAAGTCTCATCTCACAATCTCCCAGAAGACCTTGTTATTTTCATCATCACTGAAAGACCAACACACTCTCTCTCTCTTTCTCTCCCATGTTGTGTTTTATTTATTATCCTCTCCTTTAAGAGGCTGTTTTCCTCTCTCTCTCTCTCTCTCTCTCTCTCTCTCTCTCTCTCTCTCTCTCTCTCTCTCTCTCAGAGGAGTGTTTATGTTCCATTAGGATCCTCTGGTAGTGTGACAGCTGCTTAAGGGAGTGTGGAGCTGGTCAGGCCTTTCAGGCTTTGAGTTCAGCTCCTCCAGGCCCTCTCTCAGTTGGAGGTGTGTTGACTCAGCCTGTGGCCTATTAGCTGTTCAGGTGTGAGCTCCCCACCAACCCCACCCCCGCTGGGCTCTGATCCGGAATTGGCTGGGCTGGTGGTCCACACCAGAGGCATTATCAAAGGAGGACACAGCTCACTGGTTTAAATATGAATGGGGTACTCTTAACAATAAAGGTTCCTATATGTTACTTGGCTTGAATGTACAGATCTAGGAGAAGCCTTTTATGGTCGAGATCCACAAGTGAGTGGCTTCTATATCCTATCCTGAGAATATCTCAGTTTGCATTGTAGTCCATGTAGTTACTGATCGGTAAGCCCTAGGATGAAATAAGCCTGGGATATTAAGGGGTTTATTGTTACAGAACTACAACCCCAATTCCAATGAAGTTGCGACGTTGTGTAAAACATAAATAAAAACAGAATACGATGATTTGCAAATCCTTTTCAACCTATATTCAGTTGAATACACTACAAAGACAAGATATTTAATGTTCAAACAGATAAACTTTATTGTTTTTTGCAAATATTCACTCATTTTGAATTTGATGCCTGCAACACGTTCCAAAGAAGTTGGGACAGGGGCATGTTTACCACTGTGTTACGTCACCTTTCCTTTTAACAACACTCAATAAGCGTTTGGGATCTGAGGACATTAATTGTTGAAGCTTTGTAGGTGGAATTCTTTCCCATTCTTGCTTGATGTACAACTTCAGTTGCTCAACAGTCCGGGGTCTCCGTTGTTGTATTTTGCGCTTCATAATGCGCCACTCATTTTCAATGGGAGACAGGTCTGGACTGCAGGCAGGCCAGTCTAGTACCCGCACTCTTTTACTACGAAGCCACACTGTTGTAACACGTGTAGAATGTGGCTTGGCATTGTCTTGCTGAAATAAGCAGGACGTCCCTGAAAAAGACGTTGCTTGGATGGCAGCATATGTTGCTCCAAAACCTGTATGTACCTTTCAGCATTAATGGTGCCTTCACAGATGTGCAAGTTACCCATGCCATGGGCACTAACACACCCTCATACCATCAGAGATGCTGGCTTTCGAAATTTGCGCTGATAACAATCCGGACAGTCCTTTTCCTCTTTGGCCTGGAGGACACGACGTCCATGATTTCCAAAACAGTTTGAAATGTGGACTCGTCAGATCACAGGACACTTTTCCACTTTGCGTCAGTCCATCTCAGATGAGCTCGGGCCCAGAGAAGCCGGGCGTTTCTGGGTGTTGTTGATATGTGGCTTTCGCTTTGCATGGCAGCGTTTTAACTTGCACTTGTAGATGGAGCGATGAACTGTGTTCACTGACAGTGGTTTTCTGAAGTGTTCCTGAGCCCATGTGGTTAATATCCGTTACAGAATGATGTCGGTTTTTAATGCAGTGCCGCCTGAGGGATGGAAGGTCACGGGCATTCAGTGTTGGTTTTCTGCCATGCCGCTTACTTGCAGAGGTTTCTCCAGATTCTCTGAATCTTTTGATGATATTATGGACTGTAGATGATGAAATCCCTAAATGTTGCACATTGAGAAATGTTTTTCTTAAACTGTTGGACTATTTGCTCACACAGTTGGTCACTTCCTAGCTCGTGAACGACTGAGCCTTTCAGAGACGCTCCCTTTATACCCAATCATGACACTCACCTGTTTCCAATTAACTTGTTCACCTGTGGAATGTTCAAAACAGGTGTTTTTTGAGCATTCCACAACTTTCCCAGTGTTTTGTTGCCCCTGTCCCAACTTCTTTGGAACGTGTTGCAGGCATCAAATTCAAAATGAGTGAATATTTGCAAAAAACAATAAAGTTT
Source organism: Pygocentrus nattereri (assembly GCF_015220715.1). Lineage (NCBI taxonomy): Eukaryota > Metazoa > Chordata > Actinopteri > Characiformes > Serrasalmidae > Pygocentrus > Pygocentrus nattereri. The sequence continues at coordinate 33,596,592 of NC_051213.1, read as the reverse complement.
ATCCGTTTGAACATTAAATATCTCGTCATTGTAGTGTATTCAATTGAATACAGGTTGAAAAGGATTTGCAATTCGTCATAGTCTTTTTTTATTTATGTTTTGCACAACGTCCAAGCTTCATTGGAATTGGGGTTGTACTTGAAAAAGCTTCTTTGCACTCTTAAAACCCATTCACAAAAACAGTTCTTTAAAGAATCGTCCATTAAGATGCCTTGGCTGACCCAAATGGCAGTTTTCGATATATCCTTTACTAAAAACAGCCAATCACGTACTTAGTAGTGGTATAAGAGTTATGCACTTACATAATCACTAGAACAACCTGAAAAATGGCTTGTTTTGTGTTGTTTGAGCCAAAGACTGCAAATTATTCAGGCCAATCATGAGATTGATTTCAAATACATTCTCGGAACATTTACTTGGCTTTCAGTTTGAGTCTCTTTTCAAGTCTCTCCTTGTGCAAACAGATAGGAGCCTGTTCTTGTCTGACTGGAATTAACTGCCCGAGGGCATTACTAAGATTGCTGCCGAGTGGACAGACTTAGCTCTAAGGGCTTTCTCCATGCACAGGCTAAAGTGTGTTCAAGGGGTGGAGGGTGTGAGGTAAGTGTGTCCATGTGGGCAGAAGGCTGGACTCATGTAGGAAAGCTCCAGACCCCCACTGTGCAGCGCTCACACTCAAACTGAAGAGGATAAAGGTGTCTGCCAGCCCCCGCCTCACACCACAGGATACTGACCCAGTCTGCCATGGCTGCCAGAGTTCATCTGTGGTCTGGAAAAGATACCAACACAACACAAGCCAATAACAGTCTATATAATAAACGCCTATCTCACTGCAAAAAAATATATGGTCAAGTGAAATCTTAAATTTTGTCAATATATTTAATATTTCTCACGATGAGATTGTTGTAAGCTTAATATGAGATTTTTTTTTATTTCTAAAGAAATTTTATCTGCTAATGCACATATACACTTTTTGGTTTTTAAAGACTAAACACAGACATTTGAAGCTTGTAAAAGACCTTTGAACAGACATTAACACATTTTACCTTACATGTTGAAGACTCTTTCAGTAAAGAGCCATGGTATAGAGCTGTCTCCACTGTCTTTCCTAACAATTGACTGCACAGCAAGTCTGACCTCTCTGGGACCTTAAGTAAAATTCTGTATAGGGGTCCTCCCACCTGACTCATGAGCCATTTGCAATCGCCATACAGTCACAACTGACATCCCAGTGCTCCAACTACAATCTCCATCCATTAAAACAAGAATAAGATAATCTATACAAGACAGAATGATATACTAACAACGATACTTAAAATTATAGATAATACTATTATCAATTTTATCAGCTGCATTAGACCCATTCAGACTGCCCAGCACCACCCCCACCCGGATTTCCTTTTATTCATTTTAAAATATGGAATAGTATTTATGCTATGGCTTGGCTGAATACTTGGTAATAATAATTTACTGAAAGATGTACAACCATATTGACCAATTTGCCCAGCTAATCAACATTTTAAATTCAATATTTAATCAACAGTCAATGTCACTGCATAGCTTTCCATTTTGCCTTAGTCCAGAGTTGTAAGTAAGTCTTGACTGAGAGAGTAGATAACCATTGTCTTGTTTTAAAATGATGTGTGCCAATGAGGAGTGTGCCATGTCACCTATATACTGTGTGGACAGGGCTGGTCTCCATGGAAGCTGCTGCTGCAAAGCACAAGTTTCATTTCATGCATGCACATATAAATTTTATGTGTGATGTTCACGTGTGACATTGTAAACACTATTGCCCATTGTTGTTTATCAAACATAATAAGTAGTGGCATTTTACTCTCACTTTTTTGTTATTTGCCAACATCAAACTTGGAGAGGAGAGAACACAAGTGTACCTGATTGCTGTTTCTTCAATTCACTCTCATGCTGATTTTTTTTTCTGTTTGCGTGGCCATAGATAGATAGTTCCGCTTCATCTTCTCACCCTTGGCACAAAGAGGAGGTGGGGCTCTTGTGTAATTTGTGGGGCCCTACACAACGTGTGAATTGATCATATAGGGTCGACCGGCCCTGGCTGACTGGACCCTGATCAGACTACTGCTGGTATTAGCAGTTACTGACTTATCTAGGCTTAAAGTTATGTTTCGTCTTATGAAATTGGTCCAACTTACTGGAAATGACAATGGGATTAATTGATTCCTCTATTACTTTTTGACTGTGTTGCCAATCTAGTCACTGCTGTTGGAGCAAAACCTTGTATCTCCATTTTTGCCACGTTTCAATTTTTGACCTAATTTGAAAATGCCTGTTGTAAATTTCATAAAGCATGGACCAAAAAATAAAGACCAAAATGAGTCTGGTTCCCTTGACTTACATTAAAAGTAAAGTATGATTTTTTTTCTCCTCCTTTAAAGTTACCATTTTGGAGATACAAGGTTTTCATCTTCAATTATTGTTGTAAATATATGAATTTGACCAGAAAATCACATACTCAGCAGAGAAAGGCTTGTGCTATGCAAGCTAATGCTAACGTGCACTGAATAAGGTCCCTGCACTAATTTTGTGTATTATTTCTGTTTATTAGAGAAATAGTTTTATTTTTTAAGTAAGCATGAACTCAATGCTAACATGATAACAGTGAATGAATAATGGCTAATGTTGCCTGTACCTACTTAACCACTCTACTGCTGGCCATGTTAGCCCACTTTCGCTCAGTTTGACCTCTAAATGCATGAACTGTCTGTTAGCATGAGCTCTTCATGCTAGCTTCAAATCCTGGTGCCTCCGAGGCAACAAAATCTGAGCCGTGAAACCAGGAAAACAAGAGTTTTACTGGGACTTGTCAGGAATTCTCCCCCTCCCTCCTCCCTCTCTCCCTCCATCTCTCCCCCGATCTCCTGCTCTCGCTCTCCCTCCCTCTCCTCTCTCGTTTTGTCTCCTTCGATCAGTCTCTGCTGACATTTTCAAAGCTTTTGCTGTGATAAGGCAGGAAGTAGAGGAAACAGCGGGATCATCCCCCTCGCCCTGGTACTTAGATGTGAAGTTTCCTCTTATATTTGCCATTGTCTCGCTGTTGCGTGAGATGTCAAAAACAACACAATGTAAGTCTGGAGACAAACAAATAGCGGGGAAAAAAAGGAAAAAAAAAACAACCAAAAAAAACCAGCAGATATTTCTGTTTGCGTTTGAGTCTCCTCACCGTGCTCCGTGACTGATATCACGATTGTGTTTGAGAAAACGGCGTGTGTTTCTCTCTGACAGCAGCTGACTTCCTGAGAGCGTACAGGGGGAAAGCGTGCACTGATGGCTTCTACAGAAATGTCATTTCTCTCTGTAGCCAAGAGTCCTTGGGCTAAATGACAGCGGCGGAGAGGCAGAGGCTAGACGGAGGCGTACAGATCTCAGGCCTATTTTATCTTTCTCTTTATCTCCAAAGCTCCTCTCACTCCCTTTGTGATTAGTCTCTAGGGCTGGCTGCTTTCAGGGGCTGTTATAGCCCCATAATGCCATGTTTGGAGATGGATTTCTTGTTATTTTGGGAGATTACAGAGATTTTGGGTCGGTGTCAAGACTGTCCTTAAATTTGGTTAAAAAAAAAAAAAGAAAGAAAGAAAGAAAGAAAAGGACTTGAAACAGACTTGCAGTGTGTGAAATTGAGAGCGTAAAGAGATTTGACCCAGACAGACTTCTCAAACTTTATAGCCAAAAAACATTTCAGTTGTCAGCATTCACAATATTTGTGCATAATTTAATGCACAATTAATCATCAGTTAATTAGTATTGTAGTACTGGCCTTTGCAACAGACCTTTAAAGACGTGTCATTTTGTAGTGGTGGATGACATCCTTTTATAAGGAACTGCCTACGTTTTTTTTCTGAATGCCACTAGATCCTCTGGATAGCGAGGTCGTTAAGGAGTCAAAATACGACTATAGTTACATGCAAGTAAACACTGCCACACATTGAATTGACATTTTAACACTGCCAAAATAAGCCAAAAAAAACAGCAAGCGCTGCCAAACCTTTTTTATTTATTAATATTGTATTACACTGTTTTCATTGTCTCTCTCTCTCTCTCTCTCTCTCTCTCTCTCTCTCTCTCTCTCTCTCTCTGTCTCTCTCTCTCTCTCTCTTTCTCTCTCTTTCTCTCTCTCTCTCTGCAGGTGATGACTGGTACCTGTGCAGGCTGACTCTAACCCTGCCCAGTCTGTCTGACCTTCAGTGGGTGATGTTTCCTCAGCCATATCTGGCCGCAGTGGGACCCGATGCTGCTTCAGGCTCTGTGGTCTACAAGCTGGTGGCTCGACATAGAGACGGCTCTCCAGGAGCAGCGCAGTTCCTTCTGGTGGATGGTGAGTGTACTTCTGACTTGCCCGGACCTCCTTCTAGTCGAGTCGAGAGTTTAAGTTTGCTCTGTTATACCAATATAATGCTATAGATGCATGTTTAATATAGTGTGTTATATAATTCATTTCATTTATATTTGATTCACATGCTGCAGCAACAGCTTCAAAGTGAATGAAGGACCTGATCGATATGAAAATTCTGTGGGTGATACCATTACTACAGTTAAGGGGTTAAAAAATCCAGTAAACGATAATAGCAACTGAAATACAGTCAGCTCCATAAATACTTAGACGTCAACAGAGGTATTGTTATTTTTGCTGTCTACCACTGCATTCTGGAGATGAAATGAAATAAAGAATATGATCTCAAAGTCAGACCATTTTCATATGCAGCCTCCCATTTTTGGGTGCTCAAAAGTAAGTAAAGTAGATTTCAAGCATGGTATTTGCATTTGGAATATTTTTGTTAACTCTTAGTAACTATTCCAAAGAGCTGTCATTCTCCCACTCATACTGCCGGTAAATGAACGATGTAAACTATTATTAAGCTTTAAAAGCAGAACAACATCTTATGGACAGATGAGACCAAGATCAAGTTGTACTAGAATGATGGAAATAATATGGAGAAGGGAAGGACATGCTTATAATCCAACTCATATTACCTTATCTTTTAAGCATGGTGGAGGTAGTGACATGTCTACCAATGGAACCTTTGTCTTTACTGATGATGTGACTGTTGCCAAAGGTAGCAGGATGAATTCTGACATCTAGATTATCCAATCAGAGTCAGCCAGATGCTTCAAAACTCTTTGGATGGTGCACTGAGATAGACAGTCCAGACTTTTTTAAGTTGAAGTAGTGAAATATTCTGCAGTGAAATATATATGCAAGACAATGACCTGACCTCATTAAGCATGCATTTCACTTACAGAAGACAAAATCAAAGGTAAAATGCTGTAGATTTAGAGCATCACCAGGCCTGAAACCAAGCGTCTGGCGATGTCTATTGGTTCCAGACTTCAGACGGTCACTGACTGTAAAACATTTGCGACCAGGTATTAAAATGACATTTTAATTTATGATTGTTAGTTTGTTCAATTACTTTTCAGACCAAATATATATAGGGTTAGGGTTAGGGTTAGGGTTACTGACTGTAATGTTGTTTATATTTTAAATTTATACTACAGTAGTTTTAGTTAAAATGTGCTTTACTGACACATTTTACATGAGTTTGTTATTTTAACTGTGAATAAATGTAGTGTTTAGTCTGTATTTCTGTGGTAGAGTTAAAGATGTGGTGCCCTACATTGGGCTTCTCAGTGCATAACTATCTAAGGTTCATGACATTGATAGATCATGAGTTGAAATCCCAGGAATAAAAAGGGGTGCTAATAATCAGTGCAATATTGGCAGTGATACCGATAAAAACGCAAGTTGTCAATGTCGGCCAAGATGTATGAGTCAGACACTAGTGTAAGGTGCTGTTCTCGCACCTTGTGGAGAGACATGTAGTGGCAGTGTCATTAAATCATCTCCTGTTAATGAATATGAATGGGTTTCTTAGCTAATGATTATTGCTGTTTGAAATATATGCTGTGTTTCGGCGAGCAAACAGCATACCTATCAGAGCATAGAAGCTCTAATTACTGACTTAGGAGATTTGCTGTGGCTATATTTATAAAAATGGAAAATTATTAAAAGAGAGAGACATTTTAGGGTAGCTTGAAGCTATTCTACATGCGCTCTTCCTCTGCAGACCAGCAAACTGGAACAATACAGAAAACTGATTTGGTTCATTTATTAAAGCTGATGATATTCGGTGGATAAATTGTTCACAAAGTTAGCGCCAGAGTCTTTCACTGTCAGAAACTGCAAGCACAGTTCCCCCAGTTTCATTGTCTGTTTTTTTCCCTGGCTTTGCCTTCTTCCAAATGATGTTCCTTTTCAGGGAGCACTGTGGTATATGAGGTGTGTGTGTGTGTGTGTGTGTGTGTGTGTGTGTGTGTGTGTGTGTGTGTGTGTGTGTGTATGTGGGAAGTAGCTGAGGCTAAACACCTTTTTAACTCTCGATTCAGAGCAGTAAATATCACAAAGCTTATAACTCAAGCCACGCTGTGCTGTTTCCATGGTTATTTACTCTCAGTTCACTCTGCTTTAGCACTTGCATCGATCACACAGAGTCACATGAGGAATTTTAAGTGCTTTTCTTGTTGTTCTGAAGACGTGTAGGAATCACGTATCTAATTGGGTGTGGTAGCAACTTGGTCTAAAATGTAATTCTGGTTCTTTTGTTCTTTAATCTCTTGTATTGCACGGTTTGAAAATGGAAAATACAGTAAAGCAAGACTTTCCTGTTTTGTGAGATGCTATGGGCAGTACAGGGTGCAGTTATGCTTTTGTAATCATACTAAAAGTTGCTTAATATCTATTACAAATTTATCAGTCGAATGTTAAAAGGGACTATATCTTATGTGGTTTTTGAATTGTGTTCTTCCCCTGATGTCCACTCATTTGTCATAACAAAGCCTTGTATCTGCAAAGTGACAACTTTATAGAAAAATTGGTATAAAGCATAAAAATTTGAGTTACAAGGTTTAGTATAGAAGATAAGAGGCTTGTACACTGAACAAGGGCTTAGAATTCTCCTTAAAAGAAATTCTGGAAGTGCTTGATAGCACTGAGGGCCCCGTAGGTGGGAGATGTTTATTAAAAGCCTTAAATCAGAGATGGCACGTGTGGCTTTGTCTTTGGGGGAGAGCAGCTGATAGAGGGGCCGCGTACATGCAGCTGTGGCGTCTGCTCCGCTACAGCAGCTGTGTGCTTCAACCTTCTCCACATCATCTTCTCTCCCTGCCGCTGTGCTCCAGGGGACAATGTTTAAAACAGGCTCTCATCTTTCGGTTGTCCTGAAGGGGGATTTGAAGGCCTTATATTATCCCAGTGATACAACACGCATACACAGCCACAGCTGACAGAAGGGTCCTCAGACCGACCCCCTCTGTGCATGAAAAGACTTCAAGGTCTAAACGACTTTGTTCACACATCTTCATCGGCAGTCACTCCCTTCTGTATTTCTATGGAAATCGATGTATTGTGGTCTAAAAAAGGCATATATCACAGTCAAAATGATGACATTCTTTTTCAGTCTGAGTGCAGCATCTTTTATTTTGTTTACCATTTCAAATGAACTATTAAGTAGAACAGGCCATGTAAACAATTAACTTGATGTGAGAGTCTCTGATTTTAGGCATTTAGCAATTGATTCAAGAGTCATGCAAAGTTATTTCCTTTGGCTCCATAGCACATCTATCTTGCAAGTTCTGATACACAATCAGGGGTAGAAAAAGTGTAGAAAAATCATTCTTAATTTATTGTTATTATGAAAATACAGATACTTTGTCAATATTTTACTCTAAAAATATATGTGAGTCAGAGTAAAAAGTCAAATGTTTTGTGACATGTGGTCCTGTCTCGTCCTTGTCTTTGTCTGTGTTTTCTCTACTTATTTACCATCCCTTGTGTCTCTGGCCATGTGCTTTTGTTTGTTTTGGATTTTCTGCACCGCGCGTTCTCCTGCCATGTATCATCACCTGCACCTGTGTCTTGTCTGTAGCCTGGTCCTTTAATTGTTCCCCGGTGTCCCTTATTCATTTTCCCTAGTAATCTGTATGTAAGACCAAATTGTGCTGGACACTTGGCCTCCATGACCACAGCTGCGTACCCCAGTCTAGTGAAATAGTGGGAAATAGGATTTAATTTATGGCCAGGAAAAGAAATAGTGTTATTTAAAAGGTGCTAAAGGCTAAACTTTTTTTCTGTTTGTTTGTTGTTACTTTTATTGTTGAGCTCAAAGTTGAATGGAAAAGAATACAGTTGTCTGCCAGTAATGGCTATAAAGGCATCCGTTATTTGTCTTGTTAAAGACAAGCTTTTATGTATTAAAGATCCGTAATGTAGTTGCATGTTTGTGGACACATTTTAAGTCCGCCTCCTCATACACTTTGCCATGGTACCACCAATTAGTGGAATGCCATCCACCCCACAATGAAAACTAAATAAAAATGAAAGTAGTAAAAAAATGTTTCACTCTGAAATGTACTTAGTAATACAAATCTTCCAAATAATACATGAAGTTCAACGTTTCCATCCCTGTGAAACACAACAAAGATTCGTAACACAACACAATTTGAATGTTCCACTTATTGACATGTGTGTAAACATGTGTGTGTCAGGTGGAGAGGACTGTTTCGAGGTGGACAGAAGTTCAGGAGAAGTGAGGACTACAGGCCGGCCGCTGACCCCCAGCAGAGAGTACATTCTGACCGTGCAGGCAGTGGATACACAAGGCAGGAAGGGCTCTCATGCCTCAGTTGCCATATTTGCTGGCTTCCGTCCACCCCAGTTTACCAACACATCCTACTCCATATATGTCCCAGAGAGCACTGCAGTGGGCCAAGCGTGAGTAGCTTTTTTTTCTATGTGAGTGTATGTCACTGCATGTTTGTTTTTATACATTTTCATGACAAATATATAACATTTACAGGAAAAGCAGAGAAAAAGAGTTTTTTCATGTATATATATATATATATATATATATATATATATATATATATATATATATATCATTGCTGTCCAGAGAAAAAAATGTATCTCCATTTTTTGTTGATTTTTATATTTCTACATCAATTTAACACACCAAATGTCCTTTATGTTGTGTGAAAATTTTATGATGAATGGACCGATAGAAATGCTCTAAAATCACTTGGAATAAAATCTCTTTATATTAACTTACATTGAAAGGTAAGAGTGTTTTTGCCTTCTCCTGTAAAGTTTCTATTTTGGAAATACCTGTTTCTTTGGACAGCAACGACATGTATGTATGTGTGTGTGTGTGTGTGTGTGTGTGTGTGTGTGTGTGTGTGTGTTCGCTTGTGTGTGCATTCATGTGTGTGTGAGCACGCATGTGTATATGTTAATGTAGTTTTGGGGGTGCAGTGTTTTGTGCTCATTAGAGAATGTAGTGAAGGATTGTGTGAACACGGCTGATTTTGCAGCATTATGTGTCATCTGTGCCCTGAGGAGCGATGAGAGCTGAGCAAATGAGCAAAAAAAGAGAGAGAGGAAAGACAGGATAGAGGAATGGAGGAGAGGAAGGATGGAGGGATGGAGGCAGCAGAAGGAGGAGCAGTAAGAGCGAACGGAGGGAGAAGAAGAAGAAGAAGAAGAAAGAAGAAGGGGGGGATTACTGAGATGGAGGTTAGCGGGGGACGCAGATGCAGCGCTTTGTCCCCGGGCTCCGAATTTGAAAGTGTGCAAAATTCAAATATTTATTAAAAGAAAGTTCTGGATAAACATGAAGAGCAGTGTGTGTGAACCTGCCCCCTCTGGGCACTAGCACAGAACAGAGTGTATTAATCTGTGAGGAGGAGGGGAGGACAGCTAATCACACACACACACACACACACACACACACACACACACACACACACACACACACACACACACACACAGTCAGAGTGGCTCTTCCTAACAGTGCAGGAAGCGGCACCTTTTCTCTGAGCTCCAGCGCGCTCCTGTGTGTTCTCCATCTCTTAGCAGGATTTCCACATTCTCCTTAATACATACTGCATGAGCCAAATGTTGAACTGCCCTTTGATGTCCTATTCTATCCCCGTCGTGTGTATGTGTGTGTGTGTGCAGGGTGGCTGTGGTCCAGGCGATCTCCTTCCAGAGGAAGACTCTGTCCTACATGCTGTTGGTGAACCCAGGAAACCTATTCAGTATAAACCAGGAGAGCGGGGCACTGAGCCTGACTCGGGCAGTCGACTACGAGAGTGGACCCCACCTTCACCACCTGCAAGTCAGAGCCTCCGAGCCAGACACGGGCCTCAACAACATAGCAGAGGTGCTCACACAGACTTAGCAGACCATTTGCAAGTGTCGAATCACCATTGAAAAATCACCATTGTTTTCATTAATATCAGTCCAATTTGCAGACACAGTACTGTTCAAAAGTCAGAGGCAGCCTATTATTTATTTAATTTACCCTCAAAACATTAAGTATAAGTATGAGTTCATTTTTCAGCATCAGGGAAAAAAAGCAGAAAACAGAAGATTTAATAGAAAATCACACAGAAGCCTGTAAACTAAATCTATCATACTTTACAGCATTTAGTGTGTCCACTCTTTTACTTTATTACAGCTTCTCTTCTTTTCAGGATGCTAGTGTTCTGTTTTTAAAGAAATCTGCAGGGATAAAAGTTCAGTCGTTGCATTTAAAAAAGTAATGACAATTACAAATGTAAATGTAGCAGTCCATAAAACTCTACATCTTACGTGTCCAGTGTGAAAGCTTTACGTAATGTTTATCAGGTGGGACAGTTTTGATGGTCCACCAGGTTTTGCTCTGTTGGTTTTTTTTTATCGTTTTTCGAACAGGAGTTTGGAAACTCCTGTTTTTTTTTCTCCTAATTTCCATTACTTTCTCCTTCTTTGTGCAGTTGAATTATCTTTAAATGATCTTATTTCTGTGTCTCTGACTTTTGCACTACGACTTCACAGGTTTCCAATAATTTATAGGATTTAATTAATGATGAATGGAGCTGGAGATGATTCTATAATAAATGAGAATGAAGTTAATGTTTCGTTTGAAGAGAAATAAAATCCTGAGGCAGAACTTGACAAGAAATTGCCTTAAATGGATGATTACAGCATATCAGGTGAATTCCACCAAGTTTCCCAAATTTCTGTATAGTTAAGTTATTAAGTGTTTCACAGTGGTTTGGTGTACAATACTTTGTTCTAAAGGAGCTTAAAGAGTCAGAAATGTTCACAGTGGAGGTGATAGGAACCAGACGTCTGAAGAGTTGAATGCTTCTAGAGGCTCCCTCACTGAGTCTGTTACATGAAATTCTTATGAATACACTACCTGCTGCCTGAGGCAAACTTTTGACCAAAAATCTATTTTTTAACTCCATTCATGGCAGACAGAGGGACATGCAGGGTGCTGTAAGGCAAAATAGTCTCCAGAGTTTTTTCACTACTTTACCATTATCTACATTACATATGTAAACTCAGAAGAGATGCCTCCCTGGTTCCTATTACTACCACTGTAAAGAAATCAGAGTCTTTACTCTGAGGTTTTGTAAAGTGAACCGAACCACTCTGACTTTATGTCTTCATGATTGAGAAAAATAGGCAGATTAATAACTTGACTGTGCTCCAACACTAAAAGCACCTTCTGATATCTACTCCCTTATACTTAAATATATACTGTATAAGCTATTATAACATTAAATAACAATTATTAATATAAGAAGTGATTCCAAACTTTTGAACTGTAGTGTACTCATACACACTCCACAATGCACTTTCCTTTATTCTCACTGCATGTGTGCCCCCTCCCCTTTTATCTGGTTGCAATGGGCAGTTTAATGACTGATCCTGCACTGTTGTAGAAGGGAGACATACATCCACACACACCACCTCTACTGAGGGTCTGTGTGTCTTACACTGTGCACTGGAGGCTGCTGGTAACAACACGACTGTAACTTCTAGTTCAGATGTGTGAGTGAGTGTAGGTGATATAACTGCAGGTGCAGGATATAGAAGTGTGATATTTCATTACACACTGCCTATTACTGGAGGAGGTGTGTGTGTATGTGTGGGTGTTTGTGAAATAGAGAGCAGAAGAGCACCTCTGATGTCAATGTAGGTGCACTGGACTGAGCTCATTAGCTGGAAGATGCTCCTCTACATTTTAACCCTTAATGAGTTCCAGAGTTATTACTGCTGCTCTGCTACACATTCACTTTGCATCAAATAAATACACACACTTCTGGGAATTTTAATGCACAATGACTATTTATTTGCTGAATTTAAATAGAAATTCCACAAATGTTTCAGAATTTCTGCATAATTCAATCTATAAGATATAAACAAAGTCATTCAGAGGGATTTTATGTTGGGAGCTCCATTCTAAAGTGATTCACAACTTGAATAAAGTGATACGAGCCAGAGGTCACCATTTCTGCAACACAAACATAGCTGCTGTATTTACTGTCCAAAACCGGTTTCATCGGATATATAATGGTAAATCAGTAGAAATGTGTTTTCTTTGCGATTGTATTGTCTTATAGCTCCCTGCATATACCTCTCCACCATGAATTGATTTTTAAAAATCATGCAAAGTATTCATAGCAATTTCATGTAATCACTTTCTGTGAGGGAACATTTAGAGGTGTTAAACTCTTCAGACGTCTGATTCCTATCACCACCACTGTGATCAGTTCTATCTTGGTATGTTTCTCTAGAATGGCGCATTTCACATCAAACATCTCTGAATGACTTTGTTCACAGCTTGACTATTTAATTACATAGAAATTTTGAGGAATCTGTGGAATTATGGTTTAACATACTGTGGGCTGTGCAAAAAATGGCACATTTTACATTTTATTGTGTACATTCATTCCTCTACAGGTGTTAACTTTTCACGTCAACAAAGCGTAGTTTAACCAGGGATGTTCAAACGTATAATATTAAATTGTAAAGGAAGTTACATAATAAAATCTAAGAGTCTATGCTTCATCAAACCATCCCAAATTAAATGAGTCTCAGTAACCTTCATAGTATAAATCTAGATCATGATATCCCTATATTCTTGTAAAACATTATCATTCCCATTATGCAGCACAAAAATAAAGATGGTTAATGTCTGTTTGTATCATTATCACTGTAAGAGTAAAAAAATAAACTTAACTTTCTAACTCTCAGCACAGCATTATTTCCCTCTCCTAACTCTGCTTCTGTATGATTGACTAATATAAATTGCTCATCATCTGGCACAGCCTATGAGAAGTACTTTGTGCAGTCCATGTGACATAACCCGTGCTTTGTCTATTGCTCATCTATGAGAGAAATGTTAAAACAGGTGGATTATCTAGACAGTACAGCAGTGACACATGCAGTGAAAATACGTTTCTGTTCTGTTGTTGAATTCTCTAATTTGGTGTCGATTATTGCAAAAATGTGTTCCCAACAGCACTGAACTAACCAGATTTCACTTGGTAGTGGAAGGCCTGCATTTTTTTAGCAGTCCACTGTTCAGCTGTTTGGTTCAGACCCAAGTACGCCTGCAACCTAAAGAAAAGGTTTGATTGCTTCACACCAAAACAGGTCTAATGTGAAAGCAGCCTTAGGTTGCTAGTTTACTTTTCATTTGATTCAGTTGGTTTCATACTGCAACGGTTAAAGTGCACCAAACTACACATGTAGGTATTATTGGTCAGACATTTGGCCAGGAAACATGAGTCCTGCTACTTTCACATTTGCCACTGTGAAAGTACAAAAGCAGAAAATATACATGCTTAATGTGTAGTGATAATAAACTTTCCTTCATATCTGCTTATTTTATGACTGGTTTGTCAGTTTGAATTTAACCAAGTTGCCATTACTTGGACAAAAATAGGTGCCAAAATCAAACATATACTTTCACTTTTAATTCTTGCTCATCTGCCATTGTTGGTTGTTCTGCAGGAACAATATGAACATCTGTAAAGAGTCAGCCATAAAACCAGGCAGATTATTTGGATAGTACAGTGTTGCTCTGCTCTGATGTTGATCACAATGATGCATTCCCACAAGCAGTGAACCGAACTAGAGTTCATTTGGAAAAGAAGCGAAACAAGTGATCTTTGCCTGTGTTTAGTACAGGTGTAGCATTCACACCTTACCAAATGAAGCAAACTAAAGAAAAAGTTCATTATGTCAGCACCGAACAAGGCAGGTGTGAAAGCACAATTAATCTGCTGTAGCTGTTATTAGCAGTAACACTCCTCCTACATGCAGACTGTAGAAGGCAGCTCTCACTGTCTCACTCTGACTTACACAAACAGCGAGTTTTCGTCCTCACTGATGCTGGTGTAGGAGTGGAGCTGTTGCAGAGTGGAACAGGGAGTGTGAAAGAGGACTGGAGCGTTTTTTTTCCCTTGCTCCTCTGGTCTGACAGCTGCAGGGGCGCATGGTCAACTATCTGTTCTGTGTGTGTACGGGGGTGCCGTGCCAGTGTCACAGAGAAGTTTTCCTCCCTCTTGGCAGTGCTGCTCCTCAGAGATAAGCTGTGCTCTGGGACTCTGCCCTCAGCATGACTAACATACTCCTCCGTCTCCCGCTCCACCTCACCCTCTCTTCTCTCACTCTCTCTCTATATCTCTCTTTCTATACAGATATCTTCCTCTGTCTCTGTGTTTCTCTCTCTCTCTTTACATTGCGCCCTCTCGCTCTCTTCCTCTCTCTATATCTTAAAGGACCCAATAGCGCAGAAAATTGTATATTCCTGACTTTTTTAATAAGAGTTTGATGTAGTATGTAAACAGTGTATCAGTCAAAACATTCACTCCTGAGTCCACGCAGTTTATACATGAAAACTGAGTGGGAAAAACAGCTCAATATGAATTCACTGTTTTTGTGATGTCATAAAAGCCAATGCCTTAATATACCTAGAGCCTACAGCAGTTTCGCTCCACCCATACACTCTGAAGTTATGAGTGTTTTAGCCTGGCTTGCTTTTTGAATGAGGCACAATACATGGCAGTCTAAACCTGGATTAATCACAGCCTGAGTATCTAAATCTGGATTATTAACAGTCTGAGTATCTAAACTTGGATTAATCACAGCCTGAGTATCTAAACCTGGATTAATCACAGTCTGAGTATCTAAACCTGGATTAATCACAGTCTAAGTATCTAAACATGGATTAGCCACAGCCTGAGTGTAACGAGGAGCGAGGAGGCGGACGCATACGCTGAGATAAGTGACTTTTATTGAGGGCAAATACAGGGTCGTGGACATGACAGTCCAGGTTCATACAACCAACACAGAGATATCGTGGGACAGACATGACTAACAGAACACAGAACCTCAAACAAGAATGAAACAGCACGTCAAACACAATCAAACAGTACATCCAACAAACAGCACATCTCACATCAAACAAAGACCAACACAAACAAGGGGCAAACATAGGGCTTAAATACAAAAGATAACGAGGGAAAGGTGGAAAACAGGTGAAACAAATCAGGGGCGGAGTCAGAAAACAAGGGGGCCGGACTGTGAATAAATCAAAACAAATGCAAGTGGAAGATCAAAAGTAAACAAAAAGCACTTGGGGAGACTGGGAGGGGCCAATTGTGACACTGAGTATCTAAATCTGGATTAATCACAGGCCAAGTATCTAAACCTGGATTGACAGAGAACATTGTTACCGCTGTTGTAAAATGAGTTAACCGTGGTTCTGTTTGTAACAAGCAAAGAACAAATAGCATAACGTAAACTCGACAAAGCTTTTGTGAGATATGATTAATCAGTTGCATTTTCCCCTCATTCAAGCATCTTGGACAACAAAATGATACAATAGTAACCAGAAGTTGTTTGAAGCCCCATGGCGACTGTGGGGCCTTAAGCAGCTGCTTAGGTTGATTAGTATGAAGAGATGGTTCTGACCCAAGAACCCCAGAGAGCAGCGCTATCACTTACAATACTGTGACAACTGACATATAAAATAATAACAAAAAAGTGGAATATGAGCCTTTAATGCTCAGACTGTTGTTCTCTTACCCTATCGTTTCTCTCTCTCTCCACTGATTTACCCACATTTCTCTTCCTGTACCTGTGCACCTGTCCAGTCTTACTGTTGACAAATCAGTGGGAATTCTGAAATCAAACTGCTCTCTGAACATATGGCTAACACTGTGAAACCAGCATCCAGTGAAACTAGCAGATACATGTGTTTTCTGTACAAATTGCTAGATATCAGATTTTTTAGTTTCTCACTGTAGCTATGAAGCTAATGTCAATAACAGGGCTAGCTAAAAGTAGTTAGCATTGTGCAAACTACATGGCTAAATCATCAGTGACTTGGCGGTCAATACACTGCAAATTTCCATTATCTATTTAGTTACATTAACCCTGTAGCTCTAGTGCAAAACTAAAGAAACACAATCACAGTCAAACCTTTTCATATAAACTCCAAATATTAACAGATGAGAAAAAAGTTTACCACAGATAATATCCGTTAGTTCTAATG
This sequence comes from Pygocentrus nattereri, assembly GCF_015220715.1. Classification (NCBI taxonomy): domain Eukaryota; kingdom Metazoa; phylum Chordata; class Actinopteri; order Characiformes; family Serrasalmidae; genus Pygocentrus; species Pygocentrus nattereri. The sequence goes on along the minus strand of NC_051213.1, from coordinate 33,580,165 downwards.
GTACAGTCTGATTGTTTGAGAAGTGATCTACCCATGATGTTATTTGGGATAACAGCACAGTTTTTTCACTGTAAATGTGTCATTCTGCTGAAAGAAACAGAATGCAATTCACACCAGTGCTCTGTGAAAATGGCTTGAATAAAATCACATTCAGGTTAATCTGGCAGGTTGAATAAGCTGAACTCAAGCTGATATTGCAACAGTTCTATCCGTAACGCAAATGGCTTTTGTTTGTTTTTATGTAGAGGAAGGCATTGCCAATATTAAAGCACGTTGGATACAATATCCCAGGCGTTATTGTGCAGAACTGTTTCATAAAAGCAATAGAACATTCAGGGTCTCATGTAATTGTGAATAACATCAAGACCTCTGGTGTTACTTCATTACAGATTTATGAGCTCATAGTATTGCATTTTATTGTTTAATTACACAAGTACATTTCCTACTGTACTTTAATGTCTCCCCATCTCTTTCTCTTTCTCTCTCTCTCTCTCTCTCTCTCTCTCTCTCTCTTCATAGGTAGCAGTACACATCACCGATGAGAACGACTGCACTCCCGAGTTTATGCACTCTATCTACAGCAGAGACAACATCCCTGAGTCTACTCCACCTGGAACCTCTCTACTGCAGGGTGAGTGAGGAATGTTCAAAGGATGATCTAACAGAGGTCACTCTTTCTTTGCCTATCTCTCTCTCTCTCTCTCTCTCTCTCTCTCTCTCTGTCTCTCTCCTTCTCCTTTTCTGTCTCTCTCCTGAGGTGATGCTGTGTGGGCGAGAGGCTGCTGAACACAGCCCTGTAATTAAGAAATAATTCATTACAGCTTATGCTTGTGCGCTCCAGGTGGTAAATGGAACGCAATCAAAGGCAGCTACGCACTCTCAGGATGTGGACGACCCTCAGCCCAGCCACTTTTTCCCCCTTTCCTTCTCATTTTCTCTCTTGATCCCACTCCCTGGGTGCCCTGCTGTGTGTGTGGTATTTCACATAATCGGATGATACAAACGTTATTAAATAGGATAGCATCCCTAGGAGCTTCATCTGGCTAACACTGTGTTTCTGAGTTCTAACTGCCATGACCTGAGCAGTGTCCCCAGTCTGACATTCATAGGTGGAAATTTTATATATATAGTCCATATACATCGTCTGTCAAAAGTTTGGGGACACCTAGTTTTTCAGAATGTTTTAATACAAATGAGCATGTTTTCTTTGTAGGTTTGCAATAACTTGAAGCGGTAATCTGGCCTAAAACTATAGTTCAACAACAACATGTGTTCTTTTTTTGAGCATACTTTTTGTTGCTTAATTGAGAAATAACAGTCAATATCAAACATCACTTGGAGAAGGTTCCTCAAGGTTCCTCAAAACTTTTGACGAGCATTGTAACTTTTTGTCTACCATGGGTAAACACTCCCCTTGCCCCTCCCACTGAAACTGGTAATTGCATATTAGATTTTCCATCAAGGATAGAATTATGTATTGTCTATCATTCTATTTTCATTCTCTGCACACATTTAGCTCCTCATAAGTTGGGCTCTACTTATGAGAATGCCTGGTGAAACCCCCAGAACTGTGCCCCACCCCCCACCCAAGCCCTCTTTTTTCAGAAGGTCTGGACAGTGAATGCATGTATGGCTGTGTGCGTGTAAGTCAGTGGTGTGAGTGACCCAGCTGTGTAAGCATGCAGCTGGCAGTGCCAGGGCCATAGGCAGGCAGTCTGTGCTTTGACCCCTGTCCCAAAGGCAGATAACCAGGGCTGATAGGAGGGGGTGATGGATGTTAGACAAGAGAGAGGCGGGACCTCTGCTAAGCACTCAGGACCTGTGTTATCCAGCTCTGGAGGCCCACGCAACGATCCTACTGCTCTAATTGAAAGTCTTTTAGGGCTCTTAAAAATGGATGATGTGTTTTATTGAATACGGAGGGAGGGCCCATGAGACACATTAGACTTTAAAGACATATCTGTCTGTTTCATTTTTCCACTGAAGTTACACTGTACAGTTTATTAGGTACACTTACCTTGTGCCTACACTCACTGGCCATTTTATCAAAAACACCTACCATATAGAAGCACTTTGTGGGTTTACTATTACTGACTGTAGCCCATCTTTTGCAGCGCAGTTCATCATCGCTTTACCCCATTCATCAATGTTAAAGAACCACAAAGGAACAAACTGTGCATATCACCTTTAGTCCAATATTTATTTGCCTGTAGTTCATAATTATGAAACTACAAATTTCATCTATATGGTAGGTACATCTCATACAATGGCCAAGAACTACAGCTAAAATAATCTATACCGAATACCTAATAACCTGTCAACTCAGTGTGTGTCTAAGTGTATCCAGAAACTTGTTCAGCATTTCCTGAGAAATCACTTTGTTCCTATCCTATCCTGCTGTAATACCCTCTACTCTTCTGGGAAAACTTTACACTAGATGTTGGAACATTGCTGTGAGGATTCGATTGCATTCAGCCACAAGAACATCACTTAGGTTAGATACTGATGTTGGATGACTCATTCCAGAGGTATTAGATGGAGCTCCATCACTGCAGAGAATGTAGTTCCAGTGCTCCACAGCTCAGTCCTGGGGGGCTTTATGTAAACAAAAGAACTTGAGACAGTAACAGTAAAGCAACGAGGCCCTAACTATTGTATTGCATGTGCATAAAAATTATGATCTATGCAAAAATTGCTTGTACACACACACATATACACTCACCGGACACTTGGGTGCACCTTGGGTGCACCTTGCTAGTAAAAGGTTGGGCCCCTTTTTGCCTTCAGAACTGCCTTAATTCTTCGTGGCGTACTTTCAGCAAGGTGTTGGAAACGTTCCTCAGTTATTTTGGTTGGTTATTTGAGTTACTGTTGCCTTTCTATCATCTGGAACCAGTCTGCCCTTTCTCCTCTGACCTCTCACATCAACAAGGCATTTTCATCCACACAACTGCCGCTCACTGGATATTTTATCTTTTCCGGACCGTTCTCTGTGAACCCTAGAGATGGTTGTGTGTGAAAATCCCAGCAGATCAGCAGTTTCTGACATACTCGGACCAGCCTGTCTGGCACCAACAACCACGCCATGTTCAAAGTCACTGAAATCCCCTTTCTTCCCCCATTCTGATGCTCGGTCTGCACTTCAGCAAGTTGTCTTGACCACCTCTACATGCCTAAATGCATTGAGTTGCAGCCATGTGATTGGCTGATTTGCGTTAACAAGCATTTGAACGAATAATTTCAGGTTCATGCATTACTAAATCAGAACGGGTTGCGCCACACAAACTGACTTTTTGACATGATTTTTATGTTCTAAAAATTGTAAATGCTATATGCTGTGATTTTACTTAGAGCTCTAATCATTGCCCTGGTTTAAACTCTACCTCCAGCTCAGTGAGACCCAGCAGCTGCCCAAAAAGCTAAACTGATATGCTGTTGCGTCATTAATTCAGAAACTTTCATTTAAAAAGGTGCACATTTGGTTTTCTCTGGGAAATATGAAAGAATACACAGACAGTGGCTGTAGATAATTAGTTTAATTCAGTTTAGCTTATACACACCGTTCTGTTCTATGCTGGATATGTGTTCCATTGAAAAAGTCTGCTTTTCCATGGCAGCAGATTTACTGATTGGTTCTGAACATGTTATAACCATGTTAAAGCAACATTTGCATTAGTTAGTTGCTACTAGTTAAGACGTGACTTACGGATTTGCGGTACAACTAAATTTAGTAAAACACATGCACTAGAACACCCAAGCTGGACATCTGAGATGTGGAGTAAAGTTTACTTAATGGTTATTTTGACTAGAAATGAAATAAATGGCAGCAGATTTACTGATTGGTTCTGAACATGTTATAACCATGTTAAAGCAACATTTGCATTAGATAGTTGCTACTAGTTAAGACGTGACTTACGGATTTGCGGTAAATTTAGGTACAACTAAATTTAGTAAAACACATGCACTAGAACACCCAAGCTGGACATCTGAGATGTGGAGTAAAGTTTACTTAATGGTTATTTTGACTAGAAATGAATAAATGAATGGTGGTCTCAGAGTACACAGTACTGTAGTGTACATAGATCCACGCACAAACACCTATAAATATAGCAGTGGAGGTCATATCAGTACACACATGTGAGCAGGTGCACAAGCGTATACACGAAAACTAACAAAGCTCAGAGACACACAGCAGAATTATGTATGTCAGTGTGTATGTGTAATGTTGTCTCCCATCTCTGCATGCACCACTGGTGACTGTATTAACGTTCTCTGCTCTGATGGCTGTGTGAGTATTAAACAGTCGATAATAAGCTTTGAGACCGGCTGCTGGGAGAGCGAGAGGCTGCTGGGAGATTTGAATCCCACCGTGCTCCGCGCAGCCCACCGTTTCAAAGAGCCCACCACCAGAATTCCCGATGATTAATGATCTTTAATTTCGTCTTTGTTCTGCACCAGCCAGACAGAGCCACAGAAACGAAGTAAGGCGAGGGAGACAACGAGAAAAAAAGGAAAGAAATTCTTGTCTGTTGATGATCTGCTAGTGTGCATGCTTTGTGAAGCAGATGCACACATTTGGAATGCCGACTGCATTTATGAAATTCAATTATGTTTACATATTGCCGTACTGAGCAGAAACATGCCCCCCCCCCCTTTTTTTTAGGCTGTTGCTTCCGCTCCCCTCTCTCCCCTTCTCTCACGCTCTCTCTCTCTCTCTCTCTCTCTCTCTCCCCTCCGTATGCAAATAGAATGGATTTCTGCCTGTGATTCGACTGAGCTCTCTTCTGTTTTCGTTGCGGTTTGGAAAACAACTTTATATTCTGTGCGTGTTTTTTTTCCTCTCTCAACATGGTGAAAGCAGCGGGTTCACACAAACAGCAGATGGAGCCGGTATTTGCTTATCGAATGTGTTCTGTTGTGCGAGTAAAAAAAAAAAAAAAAAACATAAGTGTGGAAGAACAATCTTTGACTGCACGGAGGAGCCGAGCAGAAGGGAGAGAAGATTATTATTGTTGTTTACCTTAAGTTGGGATTAGGCTGTAAATTGGGTTCAGGCTTTTAATAGGAGCTAGCAGGAAGAGGAGCGAGAGACGCGCTCCAATTATCGAGCAAAAACTTCCCCGGCGAGGATTTAACGGCACACCAGAGCGACACGGGCGAAGAAGTCGTCTAACCTCCCCGGCCACACCTAGCAGCCTCTCTCTCTCTCTCTCTCTCTCTCTCTGTCTCATTCTCCCTCACACGCCCGCCTGCCAGCGCCTGACTGCTGTGTTTAAATTACCCAAAGCTGCAAAGCCAGGTCCTCACACTAACACATGCATTAAAAATGGAAATAGAGGCCCGTAGAGGCATTCTATTAGACTGCCTGTTTTAATGAACCGTCTGTTTGAATCCTGTCCTTAAACCTCCATTCGCGAGTACCAGCACACATATATAAACACCCAGACATGCAACAAGTCCAATGGAGAGAGAGAGTGAGATGGAGAGAAAGATCAAGAGAGATAGAGACAAGAAGAGAGATATAGACACAGAGAGACAAGCAGAGACAGAGCAGAGAAAGAAAGAGAAGGAGAGAAAACACACAGAGAGAGGGAGAGAGAGAGAGAGAAAACAGACAGAATGAGACTGAAAAAGATGGAGAGAGACAAACGAATATGTAATCAATTTAGAATAAACAGAAACTGAATAACTTTTCTCTCCTCATGTAGCAAATATAAGGATCTCAGAGAAGACCATTTTAAGGCAAGCAGAGAGAGAAAGGGAGGGAGAGAGACATGTAAAGAGACAAACAGAGATAGAGAGAATGAGACAAAAGGAAAGAGAGAGACAGACAGAGAGAAAAAGACAGAAAGAGACAGACAGACAGAGAAAGAAAGGGACCAGTAGAGAGGCAAATGGAGACAGCAAGAGGGATAGGGAGAGAGAGACAGGCAGTGAGTGAGAAAGAGAGAGACAGAGAACACACAACTCCGAGTGTATGTGTGCTTCCACATCTGTGAGTGAGTGAGTGTGTATCTTTCTAACTCTGTATTTTCCTCGGAGATTAGAGGGTCTTCATCTGCCTCCACTAAATGAGCTCTCTGGCTGGGTGTGATGACAGCTTGCCCGAGGTAGAATGATGCAGGACCCTGCCGCTGGCTCGCTGCCTAATGACTGCAAAGCCTTCTTCAAGTTTTACTTTTGATCTGCACCAGTCAACAGCCGTTTTCTCTCCGCCGCCGACAGATGGGCTCTTAAATTTATCAAATAAAGAATTGGCCCCCGCGACATAGTTTTAATTAATATTGGCTCTTTTAACATGACAGAGTACTTAATTAAAAAAGCACTTACTGTACTGAATCCAACAGACTACAGCCACAAATGAGGCCCCCTCAGCTCACAAGAGACCACAGGCGCTCGCATACGTGAAAACTCAGGGCCACAGGCACATTAAATATTCGCGTGTTGCGCTCTGTAACTGCAAAGAGAAAATACTCAGCGAGGGAGAGGGCCTTAGATGAAGTTTCTATAGATGGTATCCTACATAAAAATGATAACCTATCAGGGTTGTCGACTTTGTTGAGGTAACTGGAGTGAGATTCTCAATTTTGCATACACAAGTGTATATTCATGATTACACTTTATATATTACATTATCATATGATTACATATAGCACTATAACACTAGAACCACAGGTTACAGTCATTAGCGTGTGAAGGTTTCTCAAACCAGCTATGCCTCCACTCACACATGAAAGGTTAACTCCATATTCTTCATTCTTACACTCAGAGTTTCTTCAGTAACTTTCTCCTCTAGCAGTGCTTATAAAGCCTGTTTTAAACCAGGAGTGACGCAGACACAACAGCAAACCTGAGCCGCTCTTTGATGTCCTTCAGATTACTTATAAACATGTGTCGCCACTTGTAAATTAACAAATAAAATCTTTGAAATATGAAGACATACATTTATCATGTTAGGAGAGTCGTATAATGCAGTATCGGATTATGTAGTTATACGAAACAGGAATGTAGTTCAGCAGAAGAACTTAGCATATGTTATGCTTGTGGGAGGGAGGGATGTCATAGCGATCTTGGAGCGACAGAGATTCCAGACGTGCCAGCTCCATCTTTATCTTCACTCCTGGCAGAAACGTGCCACTCCACTTTACTCCACAGCCCTCACTCTGGCTGAGCTATAGACGTAAAAAGATGGAGTTGCCGAAGATACCGCCAACGTCCTTTCATTAGGTTACGCTATGACCTAATCGGGTGTCATCATGCAGAAAGAATAAAAATAGTCACTTGCAAGTTTGTTCTGAGCGTGTAGGTTGGTTGGCCATTCATTGCTGTGAGATTTCTTTGCCCAGAACTACCACTCTGTGGCTTTCCATCTTACCAGATGACATGAAAATGGGACAAGGAATTGGGCAGAAGACTCAAACTTGTTTTTTTAACCTGTTGAGGCCAGATCCTTGTGCTCATGAAGCCCAGGGCTGGAGCCTATGTAGCCTATATGGTTAATCATGCCATGGGGATGTTGGAGAACTCTTGATCTACTTTTAAAGGCTGGCTAGTTCACCCCATATTAGTAACAGCTCTGGTAATATTGGGGTGTCTTTTCTCTCAGCATAGATAGTACAGTAGTATTTACCTCATCTCATCTCTCTTCTACATGACTGTATGTAAACTGAGAGGTGCTGTGTACCCAAAGACAAACTGATCCTTTGCTCCCTTGGCTACTATTGATACCAGTGATAAGCCTTTATACTTGAGCTATAGGCCACTTTTGTGTTTGTAAACTGAGATGATCCATTTTGTGAACTGAGCTTAACTGGTGGCAGAAGGTGACGGTCGGCATAGCGGTGTGAGGTGTAGGGATGTAGGAATATAGATTATGCAGGCATCTGATCCAGTTCTTTTAATGGTTTGCCAGCAGAAGACAGGTTGTCATCTAAATGGCCAAAGTTACAGTGGCTGGACATCTTCATGTACCTTGTGGAAAAACCCAGCACCTATACAAAAGAAAAGCTTAAGGAATGCCAACCAGTTTTATTCTTTATATATAGTATAAAGTATATAATATAGTAAGTAAAATGATGCTGTTATTTAATAGGTTAAAAAATTGTAGGAAGCTTTAAAATGAAGATTTTAATGATGAACAGAGCTGTAGATGGTTCTATAATAATTGAGAATTAACTTTAATATGTAGAAAGAAAATTAATATGTTGAATGCTTCATGCTTGAAAAGTGGCCTCAATGATTGAATAGGTATTCATGGTAAAATTTCTGACCAGAATTTTTTATAAATAGATAATTATAGTTTATTATTTAATGGCATTTTTTAATCATGCCAAAACTTATTACTGTTACCAAAACACTTTTAGTTGTGAATGTTTCAGTGCCCAGTTTATAACATTTCAAACTACATTGTTTCTTTGTACATTATTTCTACATCAATCTACAAGTTATTATTGAATCATAATTATTCATATGATTGCAAACTTTTTAATGGTAGTGCATGGCTCTTTGATTCATGTTCAGTACTTTGTGTTAGCCAGCAATAGTCAGTCACTGTTCTCCATTTCATTACTAGTTTTTTTCCATATTGTTTTTTGTTTAAAGCACATGATGCTAAATCAAACTGGTTAACCAAAGCACACAAAGGCTTTGTTAGTTAGCCAAATGTGCTAGTTAGGTACCTTAGCTATATTACCTTAAAGCATTCATCTAAAGCAAATCTTAAAAAGCTGTGATTGGCTCCAGCCACCCGCAACCATGAACATGAGCGGTAGGAAATGAATGGATTGAAACACATGAGAATGTTTTACATTTTTAACGTTATTATTTTTTTTTATTAAAGATTTGTCTGCGAGCCAGATGCAGCCATCAAAAGAGCCACATCTGGTTCGCACACCATAGGTTCCCGACCCCTGTCCTAAAGCTTGTCAGAGGTGCATGTGCGTAGTTACAGTGCTAAGCGATGACTAGACAATCAGTATTTAACTGATATACTTAACATACATTCCCTTAACCCACAAACATACTTCACCTGTAAGCCCTGACTGTGATTCTGTTTCTCTCTTAGTGCTGGCCAGAGACTGTGACACTGGTCTGAATGCAGAGATCTCCTACTTCATCCAGAGTCTGGACTTCAGTGTCTCGGCCCAGGGGGTGGTGAGTCCCAGCAGGAAGCTTGATTACGAAAGGCCCAATCACATGTACGAGTGTGTGGTGGTGGCTGTGGACAAGGGCACACCCGCTCGAACCGGCACCGCCTCCATCCGCATCCGCATGGCCAACGTCAACGATGAGGCGCCTGTTTTCTCCCAGACTGTGTATGTCCATTCTGTCTCTTCCTACATATCACTCTTACTGTCAGAGTTTGGGAACACCTTGCCTTGTTTCATTAGTTTAAAGGGGAGTAAAACAAATCATATTTCATGAATCATAATTCAGTGGTTGACAACAGACTTATCAGTTTGATGTGAAATAGAACCAGGGGGTCATGATCCCTACAATACAAATTAAGCTATTTTATGTACTTCCCAAAACAAGTGGACCTACTTATGTGTAATATCGATTATGGTAAAATAGTAGTAGTGCATTTAAAAAAAAAGGTTTCGTTGGGATTTATTTTGTCTTACGATGCCGTGCATGTATCAAACCTATAGTAAAACTTTAGCTTTTAGACATTAAACTCTTCAAATATCTGGTTCAGTGTTACTCTGATTGACTTTGTTTACATCTTAACGATTAAGTCGAAATAAAAAAGAAATGGTGGAAAGAATGTTTTATTAACATTCAGCTTCTTCACTGTTATCATATTCCATGATGTGAAGATCAGGTTTTACCTAAATAATGATATGACAATTTAAAACTACTATTAAAAGACACATTTAAAGTCTTTGGCATAAAGGTAGTTTAACCCTTTGGGTTCCACAAACTCACTCGTGCATCAAATTTGATGTTTTTGTACATGTTTCTCTATCAAAATAAAAATAAAGCACATAAATATGGTTCAAACCTTTCCTGAATCTGTAGCATATGCCCATCTTTACGTGAGACCTAACGTGACTCACACCCAGGCTATGAAGGCTATGAAGGAGCTTTGAGATATAAGTCATCTGCCTTTCATCATGTGTAACTGGTGGATTTGTGTGTCCATCAATATTTTGTGTGAAAATTACCAATGGACACACAGGAAATCACTAAGGACTGACCCGTCACATCAGAAACCCTTCATTCAGTTGACATTAGAGATGTGCAAAGAGTTCCTGCAGCAGGTTTGGAAAGAGCATTTTGATATGAAACATGTGGGTATCATGTTATATGCAAGTGCTTTTAGAGGCAAATTGAAGAAAATATGCACGCATTGAAAAAATGCCCCCAGACCCCAGAGGGTTAAACAGCAGAAAGGTTTGAGGACCACTTAGTGCTGACATCACAACATTTTTTTTTCTTTCAAATTTTGTATTTTTAAATTATTACCAAACCAAAAGAATATTTCTAATTTCCAACATTTCGCAAAGCTGGATGTCCTGAAACCTTTGAAGGCTGTGTTGCTTTATCTATCAGGCAGTGAGCCTTGTCTTGTTCTTTATTCATTTCTATATCCTTTAACTCTGTGTTCTGTCCCTCTGATCTCCTGTTTCGTTAATACTGTAGTTTGTAGCTTTGATAGCTTCACTGTTTCTCGCTCCTGGTGGTTGGGAATGTGATTTCATGGCCCTTCCAGTGCAGCAGTAAGCAGAACGGCATCAGACTTGATGGCCCTGGTATTTCTTTAGAGTAGCCAGAAGGAGAAAGAGGCATTTGGACAGATTCAACAGAAAGACATCAGAGCAGAGCTGCTGAGTTGCTGGAACAGTACACACACACACACACACACACACACACACACACACACACTCACTCACTCACACACACACACACAGGCTTGAATTTCACACTGCTGCGAGTACTCAGGCTAGATGTAAGAGTGAGGACAGTGAAGAGCTGGAGGTTGACTATGATTACTGCTGGGGTCTTTCTCACAAAGCACTTTTAACTTAGCAATAGAGTTCTAGCTTCACAAAACCTGTAATAACTGATGGCGTAAAACAAAGTGTAATTTGTTTTATGACAGCAGTTAACGGTTTTTCTGTTAACCTTGGTTTAAATATCCGGGCTTTGATGAGACATAAAAGCATGACATTTAAGATGAATAACCAATGATGAAATGAGAGGATGGGAGCAGTTTGTTGTTTAAAGAAAAGGGTTACTCTTTACTGTAGGGCAGGGTACATAATGCCTGAATAAGCTTGATATGACAACTGATGTAAACCTACCTAAACATTGCATGATCTAGTTCCTTTTGTCAGCATTCCTGTCATGTAGTATTGATTTTTTTCTGACACTGGGTTTTGTCTTGACACTTTTTTTGGGTGAAATGGCATAGCAAGTCACAAATGACTTTGTAGCTTTGTGCATATTACAGTGACATAATACTAATAATGTGCCTAAATCTTCTAAATGATAAGGCCATAGAAAATGTTCACTTTCATTCAGCCACCCTGAATGAAATACTTGTACTCTGCACAATGACAATAAAGTTGAATCTAATCTAATCTAATCTAACTTAGTGAGTTATGTCATATTATCAATATTATATCTGTGATGTCATATTGTCAGCATATCACTGTGATCTACAAAGTATTTTTAATTTCACCCCAGAATGTGTCTAATACACTAACCCGGTTCCAAAAAAGTCAGGACAATACGTAAAATGAAATAAAAACAGAAAGCAGTGATTTGTAAATCTACTGGAGGACGACTAACACAAACTGTGCAGCAACAGATGAGCTACTGTCTCTGACTTTATATCTACAAGGTGGACCAACAAGTTAGGAGTGTCTAACAGGGTGGGAAGTGAGTGGACAGTACTCCAGCAGCACTGCTGTGTCTGATCCACTTGTACACTACCACACACACCACCGACAGTGTCACTACAGTGCTGAGAATGATCCACCACCCAAATAATACCTGCTCTGTGATGGTCCTGCTGGGATCCTGACTACTGAAGAACAGGGTAAAAGGGGGCTAATAAAGTATCAGAGAAACAGATGGACTACAGTCTGTAACTGTAGACCAACAAAGTGCACCTTTGTAAGTGGAGCTGATAAAATGGACAAAAGGGTGTACACAAGGAGGTGTACTTAATTAAGTATACAGTATATATGACTCTAATGTCCTGAAAGGGTATAAAAATGTGTGTGTGCGTGTGTGTGTGTGTGTGTGTGTGTGTGTGTGTGTGTGTGTGTGTGTGTGTGTGTGTGTGTCTGTGTGTAGTGAGTTGTGCTGGTGGTGCTGAGAGTTGCTCCAGTGGTCGTTTGTGAGTGCTCTGGGACAAGCTTCAGAGGAAACAGATGGGGACTCTGTGATTTTCAGACACTGATCTTTCCCCCTCTCTCTCTCTCTCTCTCTCTCTCTCTCTCTCTCTCTCTCTCTCTCTCTCTCTCTCTCTCTCTCTCTCTCTGTCTCTATTCATCCATCTATCTGTCTATCTCTATCTCTCTATATGTCTGTTTACCTACAGTTATAAGACGTTTCTCTCTGAAGATGCTGGTCCTGAGACTCTGGTGGCCATTGTGCATGCCAAGGACCCAGATGGGGATGGAGTGACGTATGCTATCACTGGGGGCAACGAGGACAGCAACTTTGAGCTGGACAACCAGAAGGGTGAGTCATGAAATCATACAAAACCACACACAGGATTAGAAACAGGTTAGTATGATAACATGACTGAGATTGTGGCACTGCTAGTCTAATACCCTAAAATTCCTTACGCTCAGGTCCAAACTTTTATTATTATACGCTTCTACAACTATAAAGAATAAGCCTGTGTGCATTGTAGGTCATGTCGTTACTGACAGATAAACCTTAGAGTGTAATAAGTTGGGATTTTAAATGATTGATGCTGTTGCTCAGTGTTGTTGTCACATATTTTGATATGCAAAAATTATGATTGCATGATTATACATTCAAAGTTCATTCATAAGTTGAATTTAGTGAAACAAAACTACCGTTCTGAACAAGGAAACATATGCATGTACATATACTTCACACTTTAGGGTCTTTTAATTGTTATTCTGATTAAATAAATAATTCAAAAGCCCTTCATGATGTGATGCAAAGTTTATTGAAAGTTTATGAATTTCATTCTGTGCCGATCACTCATCCAACAATAAAGGCAACATCCTGATTCACTTTACTTTGCTGAATGTGCACAGAACGAGTCTACATGGCAGATTTTATTGAGCTAAATAGTGACTTAGCCAAATTTGTGCCATTTACCTCTTACCTGCTGGCATTCCATGAAAAATAAACATCCTTTGTGCTGTTTCAGGCAGCTCTACATACACAACCCCTATAAGTCCCTCTTATACAGTTAAGTTGTTGTTAAGTCTGTCTATAAGGCTGTGTATGTGTACACCACTGTGTACATCTGGGTATATTTAGAGTCAAGGTTACATTTGTCTGTAATCTTTCCTGTTCTTTTTTCTTATTTGCCCGAGAGCTGATAACAACTTATGTTAATCTGCTCTCTCCGTTCACTGGTCTCACCACCCAGTAGCACTGCCTCTGTGCATATTACACTCTTGTACACATACAGACATGGCCTCAGGCTTCTGCACTGTACAGTCTTCAAAAACGGACTTCAAAGCCTTCATCAGTGTATTTATTGTACTGCACCCAACTACAAATTTAGAGAGTGAGTTTGTTTGGTAAGTGGATTGTGCATGCTGTTAGTCAGACCTTCTGTAGGTTTTAATGGATTCTGTAAGTATGAGAGAGAATGTTGCACAGTGTGATTTGTGCATGTGTAGGTGTGTGTGTATGTGTGTGTGTGTGTGTGTGTGTGTGTGTGTGTGTGTGTGTGTGTGTGTGTGTGTGTGCGTAAACATGTGCTTCTATGATGATGGCTGGGTATCATTAAAATATTTTTAATACTGATGCCTTTAAAGAATGCACACCCTACATTTGTTTTGTATTTTTTCGTCTAAGGTTCACATATATTGTTTGTATAGTATTGTGTAGCAAAAAGAACCATAAATTTTGCAAGATAATTTTCCAAACTCACTTTTAAGCCCTTAGAAATAACAAGGCTGTTTTTGGTCCAAGACTGATGCATGTACATGTGCTCTGTTTTGATTGACTGGCCTGTAATGAAACTCATTAAAAAAAAACTTGCAGGCCAAAACACTCCACATACCTTAGTATGAATGGGCAGAGCTAAACTGCTGTAGGCTGAATAGGGGCATGTGTTTGTAAACGTGTTGGTTTTTGTGACAAAAATGAATTCAAAACAAGCCTATGCTATGTTTGCAGCATAAAACTGGTGTATAAACTTTTCATTATTCTGTAAACCTTTAAAAGGTTCTTCACACTCACAAATATCTTTTTTTCATACAGGGTTGTTTTAACCAAAAGTGGTTCTTCTATAGAACCACGCAAAGATCCAATGGTGGAACCCCCTTTTTTAAGAGTGCATGTATAAAATGACTCCAGTATTCACTCTTGAATCTTACTGTATTCAGTCTTACTGTGCAGACTCTTGTCATAGTGAAAGCTCGAGTGAAAACTCAAGCTGTGTATTTTATGTGCCAGGCATAATCAAACTACGCCGCAGCCCTCCGCCTAGACTGCGCGGGCCACAGTACGTCCTCAACGTCACTGCAACCGATGACAACTTGGCTGGCGGCCCACTGCCCCTCAGCAGCTCTGCCCAGGTCATCGTTGGCATCAATGACATCAACAACAACAAGCCTGTGTTTGAGGAGGTGAGGCAGAAAAGACTTTCATGTTCCTGTCATTCAGCAAATACACCTCATGAAAACATGGAAATGTACAGGCAAACTGAGAGAGCTTAATTAGCACAGGAAAGCCCAGAAAGACCTCTTAACAAGAAATGCTACATATCTTAGACTCTGAGATTGCCAAGACTATTAAGATTTTGCCACAAAGCCTTTGCTGGGCAGCTGCACTGATTTGAAGTTGTGAGCTTTAAGGCGAGAGCTGGAAGCAAGAAAGTGCAGACATGAGCTAAGTGTAGAGTGAGCTTTAAGCCAACAGCCTTGCATATTATACAGTGTGGCTATGGCCAACTACAGCCCTTTAATAAAGCAATGACCTGTGCATAAACTGTGTGTCCTCTTTCATAGTGGAACAATACAATATTTTACTCTGTGTTCCCTGGGACTTTAAGCAGTAGCTGGGGGCAGGAGGGCACAGGTTTGATGTGTTTTTTTAGTTTTGTTCACATTTCTGTGTATTAGAAAGTCTCTGCATTTGTGGAAAGCTTTTGCATTTGTACAATAAAACATAACAAATGTATTTTAGGTTAATGATTACGTGATAAAAATTTAATCTGTAGCCCCATTAAAAAATACTATATTAATAAGATAATTGTAGTGCAGATACCACTAGATGTACACATAATAATATCTAGTTGACCAGAGGAGAGGAGGAAAAGAGCGATGGATGAGAATGGTTCACAGAGAAAGAAAAAGAGACGAGCAAGAGACTGATAGAATGAGTTCAGAATGATCAAATGCATTCAAAAGAAAGAGATGAAAGGAAGAGTGAGTATGATGGAGAAGCTGAGAGAGAACAGATAAAGAGAGGGAGAGAAAGTTACAGATGGATGAAAGGAACTTTTTTTGGAATTTGAGTGCTGTAGAGAAGGGAAGAGAGGGATGAGGGACAGCTGGTAGAGGGAGATCTGAGGGCTGTCTGTGCTCTCTGGTGGGCTAGCAGTGGCTCTGTAGCATGGGGAGAGAGTTAGAGGAGCGGAGGGGGTAGTAAAGCCCCTGTCCCCACTGCCCTGGGCTGGCCAGGCCAGCGCCTTGCCATTGCTGCTGCTTCAGTGCATGAATATTTCAGGGTGGGGGGATTAGCCTTAAGCAATGTGGATGCATATGAAAGAGGAACGCTAAGTGCACCCAAGAGGCAACATCTGGCCCCTCTCCAGCCCCTACTGCCCAACTCTGTGTTAGGGGTGGGCAGTACAATGATAGGATATTGTCATTATGTTAAATTAAATAGTATGTAATGAGGACAGGAAATGTTATTGGCCTCAACAGTCTGTACTGAATTTGCTGTTTTTGTGACATCTTAAAAATCTGCCTATTCAGCCTGCCGCAGTTAGACCCTCTCATTCATGTCAGTGTTATAAGGCATATTTCAGCCAGAACTGCACAATACAGGGCAGCCAATCAGAGCAGATGTCACTTACATATTTCAGTCTGAAAGGCACAATAACAAAAACAGCATGTTTAACACTTAAAGGTAAAGAAAGGTGGGAAAACGGTCATGAACAAATGAACTATTACTGTAGATTGGTACACAAAACCACACAAATGTCATTAATGAACATAACAATGATATGTACTTGTAATGTTAAATTAAACATGTTTTCATGCTCATAGTTGTTGTCAGCATCTTTTAAATGTGGTACTACACTGATGCATTGTTTCCGTCCCATATTACCAAACCTCTGAGAAACTAAATATTGCATTACATACAGTGTATTGTGAAAGTGTCTCAAGGTATTGTAATACAATATTGTGGCCTTGTTACCTATCCTTACTCTGTATTTCTCACCAGATGATCGTATTCAAGAAGCTTCTCAGAGTAGGACAGCTGATATAGAATCTGTTGCTGTCAGTAAATTCATCGTAAACAGGAGAAGAATCTGATTAGCCCTCATACATTTAGCAGCTTTGAGAATACAGGCCCAGGCCTTCTTCCCATTGCTTGCCATGCAAGTGGAGCGATCGAAGCAGGCCACAGAATAGATAATGAGGCCTCTTCATGAAGGCACGCCCCCATTGCTTTTCTGTACTGCCCAATACATGCCTAGCCCCCTGCTGCTTTGCAGTCAATGCTTGTCTCTGCTCCTAATTGCACAATAGATTACAGCAATAGACTATCTGTTAAAGTGTTTTCCCTGGCTAAACTGAGAAATCCTCCCTAAGCCCCCCTGCCTTCCCCAAGGTGCGTGCGTGCCTCTGTGGTATGTGCAGTGAAAGACAATGAGAAGTGTAGAATATGAACTCAGCGAGGTTTTTTTCCACAAAGGTAGAGCGATTTCAGCCTTTTAGACTCTTTATTGATCCAATCGATCAATTAATCAGCCCACTTTGAAATGTGCTCCCTGGTGGGTACTGCATGGCAGGGTGCTCCCACCTAGTGCTTCGATGATAGTGAGAACATGATGTGAAAAGAGCGTAGAGGGAGGGAGAGATGAAAGGAGGAGTGTGAGAGAGTTTAAAAACATTTGTGCGACAGTTTGCAATCAGCGTTCAAATAATTTGCCGTTAATAACATACAGGTTCTGCAACTTTACAGGTTTCAAATTCCCAAGAAAGCAGGAGGAAATGGTTGATGTGTCCAGAATGAAGAACCTACCTGTAGCTGGTTCTAAAATGATCAAACAAGCTATAAAAATAAAGTTCAAATATTTATAATGCCTCATATTTCATAAGTGGAAATGCATTTTTGGCAGAAATCTGAGCAAAACATTTTGAAAATATGAAATCAGACACATTATTTTATAACTTCTTGTTGGGAAAATACTTGTACCATTGAACAGATAAAAGAGAGTCTCTACTCTTCTGAGAAAACTTTATGTTGGAACATTGCTGTGAGGATTTGATTGCATTCAGCTGCAGCCAGGTACTGATGTTGGATTAACTCCATTCCAACTCATCCCAAAGGAATTGGATTTTAGCTCCATCTCTTCAGAAAGCAGTTTCACTGCTCCAGTGCCCAGTGTTGGGGGGCTTTATACCCCTCTAGCTGATGCTTGGTATTGGGAATGGTGATATGGTGATCTTAGGCGCATGTGTGGCTGCTCCGGAGCATCCTAGTCTATGGATATTATACTATACTTAGCTGAATACCTGTGTCAGCAATGGGTGCACCTTAACATCAAGTATGTGAATGGTGTCTATTTTATCATATTTAAATGTACATTGTTTTAAATTGTATAAAAATATTAATTATTACACTTGCTTGTTACTTGTTTTTCCTTTCTCAGTGTCATAATTATAGTTTGAACACTCTGGTGCTGGAGAACCAGCCGCCGGGCACTGTGGTCCTGCGGGTACAAGCTCATGATGCTGACACTGGGGTTAATGGAGAGGTCAAATATGGAATCATGCAGAGAGACGGAGCCTCACCTGGCTTCACCATCGATCCTGACACAGGTATAGGCTTTATTCAGTGCATGTACACACAGTATATTAGAAAGAACACTCCTCCAAAACAGTCTCCAAACCCCAGGCCTGAAGGACATTGTTTTAGTCTCTCTCCTATATGAAAGCTAAAATCCTTTATGATGATGCACTTCTATTAAAACTGAGAAATTTCAACTTTAAACTGAGAATTCTCATCTATCTCATACAAATCCCCTGCAAATCCCCTGAGAAAAGACCAGACAATTTTGCCTTAACTTTTAACTGATCTCATTGTATCCTTATGGCGTTCCACTAAAATGATCTATGTGTTGAAGACTGACCTATAACTTTGCTGAAGTTATCATGTCAGATCTGACTTAACTATGTATCACATTTTAGTGTCTTCTTTATTTTTTGTTGCTTCCAAGGGACCTTTTATGAAATAAACAACAATGAAGAAATATATCTTGGCAAGTAAAATTATCATAAATCTAGGTAATATATGCTATATTTCTAAAAGTTTGTGGACACTCGTCCAACATTTCTTCTGATGTTAAGGGTATGGGGAGTTTGCACTAAATGTTGGAACATTGCTGTGAGGATTTGATTGCATTCAGCCAAATAAAGCATTAGTGAGGTCAGGTACTGATGTTGGATGATCAGTTCTGGATCACAAACTTTACTCCAACTCATCAAAAAGCTACTGGATGGAGCTCCATCACTCCAGAGAACACAGTTCCACTGCTCCACAGCCCAGTGCCGGGGCGCTTTAGTTCCCTATAGCTGGTGTTTTGTACTGGGCATGGTACACCTAATTCCAGTGACAGATAATCTTATCCCACTGGCAGATATTTTGCTTGTTTCAGGGAATGTTTTTGCAGTGAAGCCTTAATTGAATTTTACATTATGCTAAAATGGCATCAGAAAGAACATGCAGTGAGCAACCAATTGTCCTAAGGGCTGCTCTAACACATCTGATTTAGGTTGTGATAATCTCTTAATGATATCATTAGCAGTGTTACCGGCTAACACATGAAGCTCTGCAGTGCAGCAGACTTAATTGGAAAATACATTGAAAGAGAAGTTTATTATGTTTGGGTTTCAGTTTATTTTAATAGCCCCCTAGATATTACCTACAGATGTTCAAATTCTCAACAGTGTTAGGGTTTACTTTAGGACTAGATTTAGGGTTGTGATTAGGGTAAAGATGGAGATTAGGGCCAGGGTTAGAGATGGGGAAGATTAGGTTGAGTTTCACAGATATTTTGTATGTTAACTGCAAGGTAAGCATCTGCAAAGCAATAGCATGAACTATATCAATGAACCGTTATCAGAGTTTGCGCTTTCCTATTATACACTAAACACAGAGGCAGAGTGTGAAAAGATCTGAATGTGCTTTGAGGCTGAAGTTTATATGCTGTGTGTTTGTGTTGCACAGGGGTGATCAGCACGGCTGTGAGTTTTGACCGTGAGCGGCAGAGAGAATACACATTGTCCGTCACGGCCACAGACCAGGCCGAGGAGCCGCTCATCGGCATCTGCCAAATCACCGTCCTCATCGCTGACCAAAATGACAACGACCCCAAATTTGAGAACAGCCGTTACCAGTGTAAGAGGCTCAATGACCGCTGCTGTGTCTGTGTCTGTGTCTGTTTAGCACCCACAAACTCTTTTCCCTTTTAATGGAGTTATGTTTTAACTGAAGTTTGGGGGGAGGAACATGCCTGAAGCCCCTCCTTCTTCCAATCTAATGCCCTAAAATTAACATTCTCACCTTCCGTTCCTGTGATGAAGGTTTCGCCATCCTTACTGCCATGTCTTCTCCTCCATGTTCCTCAGTCTATGAGGGGGGAGATTCTGGCTTTCTGGCCTTCTAGCTATAAGCAGAACTCCAGCCCAAGTTTAGAGTTTTGATCATTACAGTAGTTTTTAGTTACAGTAGTAGAAGGGACTGAGGGGCATAACAGAGACACAGTTATAAATTTTGGCCACAACTATTTGTTATTCCTTTTTTTCAATGCTTATGTTGAAATCATTAGACACTTGATTTTCGTGAAAATCCCTGTGATGTTGATTTAAATACAAAGCAAGTCTTAGAACTTCCTAGGAAGCAGAACCTGCATTATGTACTCCAGGGTTGCTTAGTAAAGATGAGTTTTTAGGGAAAATTTATATTAAAAACAACAATATCCAATCTGTATATACAGGAAAAGCTTATTCTGATTATGTTGCCACTGCATTCAGATGTTCTGAAGGAGTCTTGCAGGCTCCCATCATGTCTTCCTTTTCATTACTCAAGCTGTGACTCAGACGCAGAGATTGGAGTGGTAATTATTGACTCTCCACTCAGGTCCTGACCATTCCTTAAACATTTATACTGCAGCTTTTTACTTCACATTACCAGAGCATGATTTTGCTGCCTTAACACATTTTCAAACCGGAGGTTCCAGTCTAGCCTGTGTGCATTAGATCTGTGTATTAAATATGCAGAGTGATTTGACTAAGGTAAGCTTTAGCAGTCCAAACTCAGTGATGCTACTTCATCTTAAGTTAACATTAAAATCCTTGAAAGCAGTGGGGTAGGGAGTCTTTCTCTCTGTCTCTCTCTCTCTCTGCTCTTCTAACAGATTGGTGTTTGTTTACGACGTGCGCAAATATGTGTATGATAAGTTTGATGTCAGAATTCCTTTTCATCATATTAAAAGCGGAGTGCCAGAGTGGCTCATGAAGTATTTAGCATGGAGATTGAAACGTTTCTGGGGCATGCATTCATTTGTGCTGCAGCAGGGATTGTGACAGCAGCAGCCGTTTGGTGTTGTTCAGGCAGTTGTTGTCTTCTGACACCTGTGATGTTTACTCTTCCCCTGCCAGACTTCCTGAGAGAGGACACCCCGGTGGGCACCAGCTTTCTGCGAGCGGCGGCCCATGATGATGATCAGGGCACCAATGCAGCCATCACTTACTCCCTGTCCCACCAGAACCCTGCTTACTTCCACATTAATCCCAGCACAGGATGGGTCTACGTCAACCACCCTATCTCACAGGTGCATTCTGCAGCTGTATGCTCACTTAAAAGCCTGATTCGAGCTGTGCTTGTTTTTGTATTTGTTTAACATAATTTAAGATTACTGAGATCTGTGGTTTAAATCCAGAATGAATGTGCAGTGTGTGCAGTTTTTACTGACAGTAGTAGTTTTGGAGTACAAAACATCCTGTGATATAATATCACTGACCACCCTCTGTGTTGTTATTGTTAT